>NW_025225507.1:130750-132006 GCF_018294505.1 Triticum aestivum
CCATATCATATCACTTATATTGATTGCATGTGATGTTTATCTTTTTATGCATCTTATCTTGCTTTGATTGACGGTAGCATTATAAGATGATCTCTCACTAAATTATCAAGAAGTGTTCTCCCTGAGTATGCACCGTTGCGAAAGTTCTTCGTGCTGAGACACCACGTGATGATCGGGTGTGATAGGCTCTACGTTCAAATACAACGGGTGCAAAACAGTTGCACATGCGGAATACTCAGGTTATACTTGACGAGCCTAGCATATACAGATATGGCCTCGGAACACGGAGACCGAAAGGTCGAGCGTGAATCATATAGTAGATATGATCAACATAGTGATGTTCACCATTGAAACTACTCCATCTCACGTGATGATCGGACATGGTTTAGTTGATTTGGATCACGTGATCACTTAGAGGATTAGAGGGATGTCTGTCTAAGTGGGAGTTCTTAAGTAATATGATTAAATTGAACTTAAATTTATCATGAACTTAGTCCTGGTAGTATTTTGCAAATCATGTTGTAGATCAATAGCTCGCGTTGTTGCTTCCCTGTGTTTATTTTAATATGTTCCTAGAGAAAATTATGTTGAAAAATGTTAGTAGCAATGTTGCGGATTTGATCCGCGATCTGAGGTTTATCCTCATTGCTGCACAGAAGAATTATGTCCTTGATGCACCGCTAGGTGACGGACCTATTGCAGGAGCAGATGCAGACGTTATGAACGTTTGGCTAGCTCAATATGATGACTACTTGATAGTTTAAGTGCACCATGCTTAACGGCTTAGAATCGGGACTTCAAAGATGTTTGAACATCATGGACCATATGAGATGTTCCAGTAATTGAAGTTAATATTTCAAGCAAATACCTGAGTTGAGAGATATGAAGTCTCCAACAAGTTCTATAGCTAAAAGATGGAGGAGAATCGCTCAACTAGTGAGCATGTGCTCAGATTGTCTGGGTACTTCAATTGCTTGAATCAAGTGGGAGTTAATCTTCCAGATAAGATAGTGATTGACAGAATTCTCTAGTCACCATCACTAAGTTACTGAACTTCATGATGAACTATAGTATGCAAGGGATGACGAAAACGATTCCCGAGCTCTTCGTGATATTGAAATCGACGAAGGTAGAAATCAAGAAAGAGCATCAAGTGTTGATGATTGACAAGACCACTAGTTTCAAGAAAAGGGCAAAGGGAAGAAGGGGAACTTCAAGAAGAACAGCAAGCAAGTTGCTGCTCAAGTGAAGAAGCC
>NW_025225508.1:0-1415 GCF_018294505.1 Triticum aestivum
ACTGACCATGAGCCAAAAAGGATCAGAAAATATGATGCCACCCACGTAAACATGGCAAGTTATAATACAGATTCATACATGGCAGAAACAGAATTATGAAGGCATGTTGATGAGCTTGTGCAACTCTCTACAGGGTAAAACATGGCATGGCAAGGCAACCAACAGTAAGAAGACATGATTATGAAGCTAAGAATGGCAATAGCAAGTCCATAGGGTGCATGGAACACTAGCAACAATCATGGCAACAACTGAACTCAATGTTAACAGGCTGACGGCAACATTATTTAGCAACTTTGGAGCAAGATATGAACAACTACAACAAGCTATAAATGCAACCAGGGGCATGAATGGATAGAGCATGACATGTAGAACAAAACACAATTAGTGAACATCTCCAGATTATGCATAGAATGACTAGTAGCAGCAGGTTTACATAGCATCACGAAATAACAGATTCAGCCTAGCAAAACAGTAACAGCAAGTACCCTACTTAACAAGCTTGAATCACTCACCACAAGTCATTGCATGACAAGATAAGTATAGCATCAGCAAGAAGACATGTTTATGAAACAAACCAAGTCAAGAACAAGTCCATAGTATGCAAGGATCAACTACAACAACCTTGGAAAAATTGAATAACATGTAAACAATCCGCCAGGAAACATTTTGGGGCAAAAGTAGAGCACGAAAATGACATGATAGGCTACTCCATAATTGCAAATAGGGGCATGAGCGGCTAGATAATAACCATATGTTCAAAACATCCTTATTGAAGTATCTCAAAATATGCATGGATCTCTCTATAGCATCAGGTTTACATGGCATCAAAATAACAGCAGAACAGGGACTAAAATCAGCAATATCACGAAGCCTAGTTTGCATGCTTGTGCTATTCATCACATTGATCACAAAAATACATGGTAAGCACCTCTGTAAAGATGGCATGGTATAGTTCAAAACACATGTAGACATCAACCTCATAGGATGCACACATCAAACATGGCAAAAATGACAAATGAGTATGTTATAACAGTTTCAGCAGATTAACATCATGAAGCACTCTCGCAACGATGATTCAGGTATCAAGATGAGCTCAAATGAACATGATGCAATGGAATGAGATGAAGTACTCCTTAAGACGAACAATTTGACCTATTACATGCGCAAAATGGAGCTACGGATGCAGAGATATGATGCGATGAACATGGCATGATTATGCAAAATATCCGAGACTTAGGCGAAATTTCAGGGTCAACCTCGTTTTCAGATCCAGATCAGGGCGCGGAAAGCAAGGGTGGCCGGAGCATCGCCGGAGATGGCCGCGGGAGGTCGAGGGAGGCACGGGGAGATGGCCCCGGACCGGATCCGGCCGGATCCGGCCGGCGGCGGGCACGGTCGGCGACGCGCGGGGCCGG
>NW_025225509.1:0-11767 GCF_018294505.1 Triticum aestivum
GGTAAAGTTCAACTTAATGCTTACTGATTCGCCTCCGCTTTAATAACATGCTAACATCCCTTTGCTTTAATTTCACAGGCCAACAGCTCCTTCTAGAAATGGAATAAACTGGCCAGGGCTCCTCGTGCAAAGACCAAAGCCACCAAGAAAATTGCCAAGAAGAAAACCGCCGAGTCTTCTGATCCACCAGAAGATGTTGATGAATCGGATGCAGAGGTAGAACTTGACTCACTTGGTTCCTTTTTTGTACACTTTATTGACAACGATTATTCCGAGGATGACGCAGAGGCCAGCCGTGCAGACCATGTTGAGGTAATCTCTCTTTCTTCCGACTTAGATCTTGTGCCGGTTCAAAGATTTCGCCGTGCAGTTCGGAAAGTAAAACGCTCTCACCCCCTTGCTCATTTGGATCCAAATTTTTCTTTGAAGACCCAGCAAACTGAAGGGCGTCCCACAACCCGGCACAGTGGCTAACAGGTCACTTCTTCCAGTTTACGGGATACGCCAACCCAGAAACGTTGTCCAGAGGTGACTTCGTCTCCTGAAAACTTTATCCTTTGAAGGGTTTCTTCCGATGCCCACTCAATCCGTCTGATCCGAATTACCAGGCCTCTTCTAATTCATCTGGTGGTTCATCCACCACTCAGCTGCCTCCCCTCAAGACTGTCGTTGGGTAAGCATATTGCTTTTTTATTTGCTTCTTCATGCATCGGTTTACCATACTCTTACTTTTGATGTTGTAGTGCCAAGGCCTGATTGAGTAAGAAAGCTAAGACCAGCAGCCCTACTGACGATGTTGATCCAGAGAAGACCCCAGAAAATGCTAGCGAAAATCCTGATATTGTCATAGATGACTCTGCTCCGCAAGACCCAGCTGCTGATGCTAACCTGCCGGAGGCTGATCCGGCTACACATGTTGATACATCAAGTCCACGTGCCACCCCTCCAAGTCCAGTTGTTGAGCCGCGGGATTCAACTGTTGATCCGCCAAGCCCTGCTGCCAAACCGCCAACCCCAGGTGCCAATCCACCAAGCCCGGTTAAAGAAAATGTCAATCCATCGAGCCCAGCCAAAGATGATGATGATGTTGTTACTGGCACTGCTTATACCGCCCCGGGTAATCCAGTTGTTTTGTCAAAACATTCCGCCAAAGATGAATTTGCTTTTATGGGCAAGGGGTAGGGGAAGACCGACTTGTCAAGCTATGCTAATCTGTCTGCTCACGATCTTCATTCCGGTTTCTTGAACCGCCTCTTCACAAGCCAGGACTATGAGGCCGGTTTGGTAAATCTGATGAAGGAACGCTATGAGGTAAACACTTTTATCCTTTATTCTATACCTTCATTGTATTTTAGCCCCTAAGGGTCGGTTTGTCTTGCAAAGTCAAACCAGGACTTCTATATTCCATACTGTACTTTGTTGATTTTCCTTGTGTATTTTTTGATCAAACACACATTAGCCCCCAAGTGCCAAGATTAAAACTTGTATTGATCCTTGGGACTTCAAACAATCAGTAGGAAAAAGTAATCCACATTAGCCCCAAGTGCCAAATGTATAACTGGTTATATGCTTGGGACTTTCGATAAGATATTGACATGCTCTTCTGGCTGTTGTAGACTGAGATAAATCAACAAGGCTCTCAAATTGCTGATCTTCAAGAGAATATAAAATACCAACAAGCAGAAACGTCCAAGGCCAACGATGAGTTGAAAACCTCTTTAACCACCATGGAGCAACTCAAAGAATGGTTCAAGACTGAGCATGACAACTGGGATACAAAAAAGGCTGCATTGCTGAAGGGGGCTGATGATGCCGAGTCGGCTCTTAAACCGGTGGTGAAAGAGCTTACTGGTTTGAAATGCCAAGTGAATGCCATGACCTCTGCAATATTTGGTAAGTACTTTTTGCCAAGGCTTCTTGAATGACCATCTTTGAAATTTGCCGGTTTAACATGAAATCCTTAAACCGTTGTAGGTGGCCGCATTGCTCATCTGGGCTCTGATATGCGGATGAAGCTGAAGGCAGCATACACGTTGATTGAACAGTTGTATACTGGTGCCCAACATGTTATCTGTGCAACCTCATATGACAATTTGGCCCCAACATTTATCAAGGACACTCTAGCCAGGTTATCCATGACGCTAGCTCAGATAGAAGAGGTGAAGCGATCCGCTGCCAGGGCTGGCACTTTGTTAGCACTTACCCGAGCCAAAGCATGTATAGCTAATCTAGATCCGGATGACATTGCCAAGCGCTTTCCCAGTGAACAAGAAAACGGGGCAGAGTTTGATAACAAAGCCCTAAAAAAAGTGACAAGAGAGATGCGTCCTCTAGCAAGTCAGTTGGCAGAAGAAGCTAACTTGATTGTTCACCGGTCCTTCTATGATGCCAACAACAAACGGATTGAGGCTGTCATTCCAGAAGTGCAAAATCTTATTCCGCCAATCCATAAGCACACTTACGCCCCTGACGTTGATCCGACTGAACTTATAAGTGAAGAGGCTGTCTTTCAGGCTTTAACCCGGATTGACTGGACCACCAATGACTTCCAGCCACTGGATGGGGAGGAGGAGGCTGAACCGACGCCAGATGACCCATCAACTTCACGTCAACATGGTGATGAGGCTTGATCCGACAATCAGGTTGATGCTTCAGAAACTTTGTCCTGTTGGAAGAAACAATTCCATATTTTGGGCCTTAAAGCGCCTTGTAATAGGCTAGCAAAAATACTTTGATCTGCTGCCATCGTGCACTGGTATATACTTTGTGTGATCCACCATGATAATTTCAGTGTTGGCTTATACATCATAATATAGTATGCGATCCTTAAGTCTGCATAAAAAGAGTTGTCCTGGCGGTTTACCGCCGGACGGGTCATAATGCCCAAGATAAACCCTGGCTAATAACCAAAGCATAATAAATATGAAATAACTCATACCTATGATATGAAATCACTTAGTCGGTTTACCAACTTTTATTGTAGTAAGGGTGGAAACCCAAATCTTGAACTGTTTGACTTCTCACCATGTAATAAGGTAAGTAAGAAGCCATGCCGGGTTACTATGAACACCAGATGATAAAAGTGGCGACACATAGTCAAAGCCAGACCGGGTTAATAAACATCGGTTTATAATTGGATGTGGTTGTACAACTTATAGTTGAAACCAAGTCGGGTTAACAAAACACCAGATTAATGTATTGACTGAAAAGCCATACTGGTCAAAAGATGTCGGTTTAACTCAAAACCTTAACAAAGGAAAGAGAACTTTCAAAAAGCAAATAAAACTTGTAGTCGAGGCTTTTCAAGGGCTGCCAGGCCCAAATTCGAGGCTTTTCATGGGCTGCCAGGCCAATGAGTTGAATCATTTGATAAAGCCTTTTAAGATGGGCCTCCAACTAACCAATCATCATTTTAACTTTGACAAGTTCAAGGTCTCAAAGAGAGTAACTGTCAAACGTTCGACGGGTCATGCCAGGATTACCTGGATAGGAGTGGCTTACTTGATGAAGGCAGGTTAACCTGGGGTTTTAGGTGAATGCACCAGGCTTCCAAGCCGTGGGTCGATGCCCAGCTACAAGGGTCCTTTCAAACTCCTTGGTATTTTACACAAGGACCCCCAAGTAACTTTGTGAGCTATGCTCATGGGTGCCTATGTTTGAGCTGTGCATAGCATCCAGACTCTCTTTGGCCCCTTGGGTGTGAAGCTCCCAAGCTGTATTACGGCATGATAGTCGGTTTAACAGGTAGTACTCCGCTTTGTCAGCTCAAGCCCCCATGTAACTCAAAGGTTATTTGAGAAAAAACAGCAGAGGCCCTGCTTATAGCAAGGATGCCAGTTTATTATATTTGGTAATAATATATACATTGTCGAAGTATGTACATAAGAAAAGCCTATGGCTCAGGTGCAGTAAGGCCGAAGGAGAGCTATGTTCCAAGGCCGCCGAGTCTCCTCCTCAGAACTGCGTGAGTCTTCTCGAACGTCAATGAGGTAGTATGATCCGTTGTGCAGATTTTTGGTGACCACAAAGGGTCCTTCCCAAGGTGGGGATAACTTGTGCATATCGGTCTGATCCTGAATGAGCCGGAGCACCAAGTCACCTTCTTGAAAGGTTCGTGTCTTAACCAGGCGGCTATGATAATGCCGCAAGTCTTGTTGATAAACTGCAGATCGAACCAAAGCCATGTCCCATTTCTCATCTAATAGGTCCAGCGCCTCTTGGCGTGCTTGCTCATTGTCCGCTTCAACATAATTAGTAACCCGGGGCGAGTCATGACGAATATCACTTGGGAGGACAGCCTCAGCCCCGTAAACCATGAAGAAAGGCGTATAACCCGTGGATCTTTTTGGGGTGGTGTTTATACTCCATAACAGAGATGGTAATTCTTCCACCGAACAACCCGGTGTCCGCTTCAAAGGAACCATAAGCCGGGGCTTGATACCCTTCAGGATTTCTTGATTCGCCCTCTCTGCTTGACCATTAGACTAGGGATGAGCCACGGATGCTACATCAAGCCGGATGTGCTCTCGCTGACAAAACTCCTCCATCTCGCCTTTACAAAGATTTGTGCTATTATCCATGATGATGCTGTGTGGAAAACCAAAACAGAAAATGGCCTTTTTGAGGAATTGAACCGCCGTAGCCGCATCACACTTGATGACAGGCTCCGCTTCAACCCACTTGGTGAATTTATCAACCGCCACCAATAGGTGGGTCTTCTTATCCTTGGAACGCTTAAAGGGTCCCACCATATCAAGCCCCCAAGTGGCAAACGGCCAAGTGATATGAATCATCCTTAATTCTTGAGCCGGAACATGAGCTCGGCGTGAAAACTTCTGACAAGCGTCACACCGCTTTACCAGATCCTCCGCATCAGCATGAGCTGTCAACTAGTAAAACCCATGAAGAAAAGCTTTAGCAACCAAGGATTTTGAACCGGCATGGTGACCACAATCCCCTTCGTGGATTTCACGTAGAATCTCTTGTCCTTCTTCAGGAGAAACACAATGTTGAAACACACCTGAGACACTGCAACGGTGTAACTTGCCATTGTGAACAACCATGGACTTGGACCGCCAGATTATCTGCCTGGCAAAAACCTCATCATCTGGTAGCTCGCCCCGGTTCAAATACGCCAAATATGTAACCGTCCAAACCGGAGTGATGTGTAAAGCGGCCACCAATTGAGCCTCCAGAGCAGGAACAGCTAAATCTTCCTCTGAAGGCAACTTAACAGACAGGTTATGCAGGATATCTAAAAAGGTATTGGGTGGTACCGGTTTACGCTAAGATCCCAGCTGGCTTAAAGCGTCTGCTGCTTCGTTTTTGCGCCGGTCAATGTACCCAACCTGGTAACCCTTAAAGTGACCTGCCACAATATCCACCTCTCGTCTATAAGCTGCCATGAGTGGATCCTTAGAATCCCAAGTACCAGAGACTTGCTGAGCCACCAGATCAGAATCTCCAAAACAATGAACTCGACTTAAGTTCATATCTTTAGCCACGCGAAGACCATGGAGTAAAGCTTCGTACTCAGCTGCATTGTTAGTACAGGGAAACATCAAGCAGAGAACATAGAAAATTTTATCATCTCGAGCGGAAGTCAAGACAACTCCAGCCCCCGAGCCCTCCAATTGCCTGGATCCATCAAAGTGAATAGTCTAGTATGTGTTGTCCGGCTTGTCCTCTGGTGCCTATAACTCGGTCCAATCATTGATGAAGTCGACAAGCGCCTGAGATTTAATGGCCGTTCGAGGCATATACTTCAAACCATGTGGACCAAGCTCAATTGCCCACTTTGCAACCCAGCCAGTTGCTTCCCTGTTCTGAATGATATCGCCTAAAGGAGCAGAACTAACCACTGTAATGGGATGGCCTTGAAAGTACTGCTTGATCTTTCGACTTGCCATAAAAACTCCATACACCAACTTCTGCCAATGTGGATATCGTTGTTTTAACTCGATCAGGACTTCACTGATGTAATACACGGGTCGTTGAACCAGATACTCCTTCCCGGCCTCCTTACGCTCAACCACAATTGCCACACTGACCGCCCGGGCATTGGCAGCCACGTACAATAACAAGGGCTCATTGTCCACCAGAGCAGCAAGAACCGGCGGTTCAACCAACTGCTGCTTTAACTCCTCAAAAAACGCATTAGCTACATCACTCCAGACAAAATCGTCTGTCTTTTTCAACATCTGATACAAAGGAATCGCCTTCTCTCCCAAACGGCTGATAAACCGGCTAAGGGCTGCAATCCGACCCGCCAGACGCTGAACATCATTGATACACTTCGGTTTAGCCAGGGATGTAATCGCTTTGATTTTTTCTGGATTAGCCTCAATGCCTCTGTTGGATACCAGAAAGCCTAAGAGCTTGCCTGCCGGAACACCAAAAACCATTTGTCCGGATTAATCATCATTTTGTAAACCTGAAGATTGTCAAACGTCTCCTTGAGGTCATCTATCAGGGTTTCCTTCTTCCTGGATTTTACCACAATGTCATCCACATAGGCATGAACATTACGCCCAATCTGCGTGTGAAGACAGTTCTGCACACAACGTTGATAAGTTGCCTAGGCACTCTTGAGCCCAAAGGGCATAGAAACATAGCAGAAGGATCCAAAGGGATGATGGAGGCCGTCTTCTCCTGGTCCTTAACTGCCATCTTGATCTGATGATAACCTGAATAAGCATCCAAGAAACTCAGGCGCTCACAACCTGCCGTTGCATCAATAATCTGATCAATACGCGGGAGAGCAAAGGGATCGGCCGAACAAGCTTTATTCAAATCTGTGTAGTCCACTCACATACGCCGAGTGTCGTTTTTCTTGAGAACAAGCACCGGATTAGCCAACCACTCGGGGTGAAACACTTCAACAATAAACCCAGCAGCCAACAGTCGGGCTACCTCTTCACCAATGGCCTTGCGTCTTTCCTCATTAAAGCAGCGAAGAAATTGCTTGACCGATTTAAACATGGGATCAATATTGAGAGTGTGCTCAACGAGTTCCCTTGGTACACCTGGCATGTCAGAAGGCTTCCATGCAAAACTGTCCCGGTTCTCACGGATGAACTCGATGAGCGCGCTTTCCTATTTCGGATCTAGATTGGTGCTGATGCTAAACTGTTTGGACGAATCGCCAGGAACAAAGTCAACAAGTTTCGTCTCATCAGCTGGTTTGAACTTCAGTGTCGGGTCATGCTCGGTGCTGGGCTTCTTCAGAGGGGTCATGTCTGTCGGATCAACATTGTCCTTATAAAACTTCATCTCCTCTGCAGCACAAACCGACTCAGCCTAGGCCGCATCACCTTCCTCACAATCAAAAGCGATCTTTCGACTTCCATGTACAGTGATAGTCCCCTTATGACCTGGCATCTTAAGTTGTAGATAGATATAGCAAGGTCTCGCCATGAATTTGGCGTAAGCCGGCCATCCAAAAAGTGCATGATACAGGCTCTGGATCTTCACCACTTCAAAGGTCAATGTCTCAGACCTAGAATCATGCTCATCTCCAAACAAAACTTCTAAAGCGATCTTGCCAATAGGATATGCCGATTTACCTGGCACCACACCATGAAAAACAGTGTTTGATGGTTTAAGACTCTTGTCTGTCAACCCCATGCGATGGAAAGTCTCGTAGTACAGGATATTGATGCTACTTCCTCCATCCATCAGCACTTTGGTGAACTTATAACCTCCCACATGAGGCGCCACCACCAAAGCGAGGTGACCCGGATTATCAACCAGGGGCGAATGATCCTCTCTGCTCCACACAATAGGCTGTTCGGACCACCGCAAATTGCGTGGCACCGCCGGTTCAACAGTATTAACTGCTCTCTTGTGAAGCTTCTGATCACGCTTGCACAAACTAGTAGTGAACACATGATACTGCCCACCATTCAACTGCTTGGGGTGACTTTGATAACCTGACTGCTGCTGATTCCCTTAATTATTCTGTTGGCTGCTAACACCTTGGTTGTTCTGGTTGCCCTGATTATTCTGAAATCCAGAGCTTGAACCGCCGCCACCATGAAAACTTGGGCCTGAACCGCCCGACGTTCCCTGATCATACCGGAATAGATCAGAATTTTTTAACTCTTTCATGATGTGGCAATCCTTCCAAAGATGTGTTGACAGAGCTTCCTTGGTCCCGTGCTTCGGGCAGGGCTGATTTAACAAACGTTCCAAATTCATCCCTCCGCCGCGCTGGGGCGGTTTACCTTTACAACGCTGCATATTGGTGTGGGCTACAAAATCTGAACTATCTGCTTTGCACTTACCATTACCTCCGTGGCCTCCTTGGTTGTGATGCTGACCTTTTGCACCGCCGTTCTTCTTTCCCTTCTCTGGTTTCTCTTCATCAGAATCGGTATCCTTGGTATTATCAGAATCGGCATATTTGACCAAGGCTGCCATAAGTGTTCCCACGTCATTGCATTGGCGCTTGAGCCATCCGAACATCATCTTTAGTGACTTACACCGGCAATTGCGCTCTAGCGTTATGATCGCTTGGCCAACATTAATCCGGTCCGACGAATGCAAAACTTCTGAGTCCCGGCGCACCCAATGAGTTGTTGACTCGTTCTCCCCTTGAACACAGGCATCCAGATCCACAATGGACATAGGTTGTTTGCATGTGTCTTTGAAATTGGCTATAAACCGGGCCTTCAACTGGTCCCACGACTCGATGGAGTTAGCTGGTAGGTTTTTCAACCAAGTACGGGTTGTCCCTTCCAACATCATTGTGAAATACTTTGCACAAGCCGCTTCATCCACATCCAGCATCTCCATTGCCATCTCGTAACTCTCGACCCATGCTTCAGGTGGCTGGTCAGTAGTGTAATTCGGCACCTTACGTGGACCCTTGAAATCTTTAGGCAGTCGCACATTACGTAGAGCCGGAACGAGACAAGGCACTCCCCAGGAACTGAAGGCTAACCCGGTACCACGGTCTACTGACACCACAGGCTGAACCGGGGCGGGTTGATAACGACCCGTATATTGTGCTGTCAAAGTGGCCTCCCTTCGTGCCCTGCCATTATCCACCACATCTTGAGCATTTATCTCGCCGCGTGCCGGATTGGGTCCTTGGGGAACATTGCGGTGCCGCGCACTGCTAGATACTTCCGGTTCATCCATGTGCGTGCTGTAACTTTTGCTCGGACGGGGAGTTGACTGAATTCTATCACGGCTGTAGGAATAAGCCTGCTGCTGTACTACGGTGATTTGAAGAAGATATCTGGCCCGCCGTGTCTCAATTGCTGCCAGTGAATCGCCCTCCATCGGAATAGCTGCCAGGCGAGATGCTGCAGTAATCATGTTATCCAAAGGGCTTGAAAAGTGACCCGGCGGTGTTGACACGTATTGTGGAGGGTTATCTGTTCGTCGAGGTGGTTCCATCGTCCATGGTTGATCCAGTGCTGCCCTTGGCGTGTCAGTCCGGTTTGTGGCTACCGGATTACTCGGCCCAACCCCCGGCGGGCTGAAAAGATTTACTCCCTCGAAGACTGGTGGCATACGTGACCGATACTTTCTCCGCATTACATCATTTGATGCATTCTGATCTAGCATGAGCCGGTAGTTCTGCGTCTGTATCTACTATGACTGGGCATCCAAAGCGGCCCGTTCTTCAGCCAACCTTGCGTCCTCAGTTGCTAGGTCATCCTTAGCTTGTGCTATCTGGTCCTTCAGCTTCGCAATATTCGCGTTATGCTGATCCTGCGTCTCTGGGGTGACTGCTGTGGTTAATAAGGTTGACCAGGCATCCATCAAACCGGAGAGGACTTGAGCCGGTCGGCGCGCCGGGCCTCTTGCCGCGGCTGCTGATCCGGTATTCATTGCTGCTGTGGATGAAGATTGCAAAGTGGGCTGTGTTCCGGCCATGAAAACAGCAGCCCGACTTGGCGGTTCAAGGAGGGCCGGCATACTGTTGCCATCGGAATATCCTTCAAACACACAATCATGAATTCGGTACAGGGACTCGGTTTCACCAATGGATGACTTGCCATCGGAATAAACAGCCGTCTCGCCTTCAGACACCGGTTCAGATCCAATCCCATGGACACATCCTACGAACGCACACTTCATGGCGGGTTTCACCTGGGCAGGACTCGCATGCTGAGCCGTCTCGACGAGGTTGGTTTAGATGTCTGGCTTAGGGCCCGGTTCGCCGACCTTGCCAATGAAGACATGAATTCCGCCAAAGGGGACCCGGTACCCGTACTCGATTGAGCCGGCCTCGGGGCCCCATCCTTCGTCGTTGATGTAGAGCTTGCCGCGACAACTCTTGGTCATCCGACCGACCACTTACCCCTTGAGTCCTTCAGAGCTACCCTTCAAGAACTCGAAACCATCGTGCGATAGCCCCACGGTGGGCGCCAACTGTCGTGGAATTAACACGTCAGATGTCCTCATGAAAGGACTTAGTCGTGGATCCATCGCTACGGGTTAGCTTGAAGGGGTTAAACCGGACAAGGGACACGGGAGTTTTATACTAGTTCGACCCCTTCGATGAAGGTAAAAGCCTACGTCTAGTTGTGATGGGATTGATAGGGTTTCGATGACCAGGGAGAAAATACGCTTTGCCTGAGTCTTGAGTTGTTGTCTGTCGTCCTTGAATCGCCGCCGGGTCGTCCCTTTATATACACAGGTTGACGCCCGGCCGGTCTACAGAGCCCCGAGGCCAACTCATACAAGTGTCCGGCTTGGTCTCTCCTTTCCAAACTTACAATACAAGTTACATAACCATGGCGGTTTACCACTATGGGCCCTAATCCGCCTTTGGGCTCCGGGCCACTAAGCTTCTTTAGTAAAGCGTCATCTTCTCGGTCTTCGTGGCCTTCAATGTAGTTGAAGGTGAACCGGCCCCTCCTAGGCGGTTTACATCCAGTAGTTATATCCCCAACACTAGGGGTCCTCGAATTCAGTAGTCGTGCTTGATTCATCACTTTGAGAGAAAGGCGTTCGGTCTTCAGCTTCTAGGTTCTCCTGGGTGCCAATGGACATGCGACAGTCGGCTGCTTGTTGGGACACATCCTATTAATATGCCCGAGTTCACCACACCCGTGACATGTGACAGAAGCAAAAGGGTTGCTATTCAGTCTTGGGTATTGTCGTCGGGGGCCTGACAATGATCCTCTATGAGGTGGATATGGAAATCCATTCCTATGCCTTTTGCGTTGGGTTTCGTTGCGAGCTTTCTGAAGTTCCTTGATGTGTTGCTCCTGATTAAAAATGTTGGCTTCTAGGGCAGTGATTTGATGTTCTTGCTCGACCACCTTCTTCTTCTCGAGGCAGTGGAGGTGTAGAAGTGAAGGGAGATCTTGGCGAGCCTTGAGAAATGCTTCGGTAAGGTGATGTAGAAGGTAGTCTCGTGCGTTGACGAAGCTGATCTGGTACTTGAGGGTTGGATCCTCGTCTTCTGGGGAAATCATCAGTTGAGTCGGAGCTCCAAATCCGCTCTTGCCAGGTAGGTAGTGTGTGGCATGTTCTTCTTTCATTTCTGGAAGGAGGTCTCAAAGACGGAGGAGTGCTTCTTATGCCACTTGCTGAATGGCTAGGTCTCTTGTTGGCAAAGGTGGTCCAACGAAGAACCACCCCTGAGTTGAGGTCTTGGCAGGCACAAAAACCTTTGCATAGAACTCCTTCTCGAACACATCATTTTCCAGTTCGTGCAGGGTGTATATGCGCAGCAAGGGATAGTGGCATTGTTGGAGGCAATCTCTTAGGAGTGATGGAAATCCTGTCGTAAGGAGTCTCAAGG
>NW_025225510.1:0-3094 GCF_018294505.1 Triticum aestivum
AGCATGCAACGACCTTCATTTAATCTTCTTCTCTCAATGGTTGCATGCACACATAAGTCTGCTACTTTTGGGCGTTAATTATGCCTCAGTCAATGTGTAAATCTCTAAATGTACAGTCTTTCACAGACGTAGGGAGTAGGTTGAGCACTTGAGCGTGAGCGTGTGTGGTGCGTCTTGTGCTGTGTGCCGCATGGGTGTGTGAGTGTTGTGTGCGTCCATGTGTACATGTGAGTGTTGCATGTTGCATGCATGCATGCATGCATGCATGGGGATTACTCCCTCCCATTGACATGTTCATATTTCAAGCTTCCTCTGTTCCCTCCATATGGTGATACTCCCTTTGTTCCCAAATACAGAGTAAAAGCCTCCCTTTGTTCCCAAATATGGAGTATTTGTCTTTCTAGAGATTTCAACAAGTGACTACGTACGGAGAAAAATGAGTGAAGTGAGCATAGAGGCATAGGGATACTGTAGAAAGGAAGTCTTCGTGATCCATTATTCCCCATCTCGGTCAGAGAGAACTATTCAACTAGTCTTCACAGTGAAGTGACAATTCACGTTGCAGCAGATGGGACACTTAATTAATAAGCTGAACCAGCATGTTGGTGTTACTAAATCAGCCTTACCCAATACTGCCATCATGTTTGCCAGTAGACCACACTTCCGCAAATACACCTACGCACCTCTGTCCTCCATAAACTGACATATGGCCCTCTTGTGGTAGACCCACATGTCATCGGTGTAACTATTTACACTCCGAAAGACGGTATATCCTGGTAGTAGTACTAGTAGAATTGATATTTAATGCACTTTCTTCCCCGTCTTCCACTCTTCTTCCTCCTCTCTTCTTCTTCCCCCTCTCTTCCCCATCGGTGGCCGCACACCATTTCCCCCCGCTCACTGCTCGCCCGCCGGCGCCATCTTCCTTGGTAGCTCGTGCGTACCATATCCCCCCGCTCACTACTCGACCACACGAGGAGAAGCTTCTTCGCTTGCCCGCCCGAATCCACTTCCCCGCTGGCTCACAGGCACCGAAAACCCCAATGGCGAAACCGACTTACAAGCAGAGCCGTGATTGGAATTCCCTCCCCGATGTTCTCTTGGAGCAGATCTGTAATCGTATGGACCTAATCAGCACCGTCCGTCTGGCCGCATGCTCGGTGTCCTTGTACCGTCTACTCGTCTGCAACCGGCCGGCTCTTTTCAAGACACCCTTCTTACTGATGCCCGATCCTCGCAGGTGGGCCAGACACCGACTTGACGATCCTATGGAGGTTGTCATGGTGCCCCTCTACATGCTACCACTACCCGTTCACATGTGCTTCATCCGCGGCCACTACTAGGTGGGCATGAAGGCCAACTGGATCGTCCTCATCCACCAATCCGGTAGTCCATGGCGTCTCGTGGATATCTACACCCAGCGAGAGATCACCCTTCCATCGTTGGATACCGGCGCCATCGAGCCTTACAGCCCGCCGGACACTCCTGCCTACTACGCACGAGACGCGTCAAGCTTTTGGCTCGACCTCTGTTTACTGAAAGTTGTAATCTGCGAAGTGCCAACACCATTAGAAGACTACATGGATTACAAGCTCATTGCCTTGTTCAACATGGGATTAGTCTATCTGGAATCCGGTCGCCATACATGGTTATGGCTCATAGTCAATCCTGTTGAGGCAATATTTTTGTCTGATGCTATAGTGCACAATGGCATCGTTTACGCGGTCGATGCACAGATTGGCTGCCTTTACTGGTGGAATCTATCGTCGTGTAATTTTTCTATCTCATCTCAACTTTACCTTATGAATACGACTGCCTGGTCATTGTTATAAATTTAGAATATATAGTATTTCTATAACCACATCATTGCTATATGTTCCTCTCATTTCCTAGATTTTTATGACCACACATGTTATTGTTAGAGTTGATATGAGAATAATTGGCATCTAATGATTGTTAGAATAGATATTATGAGCATAACATCATGATTGCTATATGTTACTCTCATTTCCAAGATTTTTATAACAACGCTTGTTATTGCTTAGAGTTGATATGAGAACAGTAGTAGTAAGTGCTATGGTAGAATCTGAGTAGGCTCTGTCATAGATGTTTTCCTCTCATTGTTACATGATGTTTGAACCATGACATATTGCTAGAATATGAAAGCCATTGGCTTATTTTTTTAACTTGGGGTATGATTATGACCACGACATTGCAATTCTCTATCTATGATATGTGTCACTATTATAATAATCTTAATTCCACACATACTCTGAACATGATTGTTTAGTTTTGTCCTTTTGGTATCCAATTTGAATTGTTGCAGCTGACGCAAATGCGCTGGCCTTCATGATTCCAGGACCTGGAATCATACCAACCGATGGGTGGCGGTTTATCGCTCGTTTAGGTGACGGTGGTCATTTGATGCTCATTCGCACGTACCAAATTGATCAAACCATTACATCAAACCACATGTAGTACAATGCCTGGAGCGTTCGCGACATTGATGGCTATGGCTGCTTTGTGTTCGAGAAAGATCCCGGCTCCGTTGGGCTAGGCGTATTCAACTGGAGGCGGGTTTACAGCCTCCGCAACCGCTCCATGTTCCTCGGGCTCAATTATCCGATCATCCAACCAATCATCAATCATATCACCGGTGATGATTACCGTGCTATGCAACTTCCATTCGCCAGGGCGGACTGTGTTTACACATCATACCATGGGTTTCATGAATCACAATATCCAAAGATTCATTGACAAAGCTTGTTTCTAGATAATCTTCAGTGTGTGAAAGACATCAGGCTTCCATGCGATGGATGGCTTTTGCAAACCCGACATGCGGCGATGTGGTTCATGCCAACAGCAAATATGCACAACTTTATACGGATATCTAGACTGATCCATGAATTCTGCTGTTGTAGCACGACCCTCTTTTGTTGGATATTATGTAATGTTGTTAGTTTGAAGCACTCCTCTGGTTTGAAGGATAGATACCTTTCTGGGATCAGGTGCATCCTAACTCACCTGCGTAGGATGTACTGATAATGATGATGGAGATGCTTTGCAGAAGCCATATATATATATATATATATAT
>NW_025225511.1:0-3644 GCF_018294505.1 Triticum aestivum
AAAAAAATATACACTAATATTTTATGGTTTTTACCGTCATTCTTTCCTCAAGAGGAGCCTCCACAGTATCAAAATCTGCCCCCTTATAACTTAGTGTACGACAGACATACATACCCCTGCAAGACATTTAATGAAAGGAGTACTCAATATATCATTCTGATTAAAAGAACATGCATCAGCTAATAGTTCAAACACATTAGAGCAGATGAATCCCAGTTGATTCCCCATTTATACACAGCACAACTGACACATGGTAATTGGTACCCATTCATATGGGCTCTTCATGTCATGGTGCATGAGATCTGGAAAGACCACTAACCTAGCTTTCATGTCCATGGCAACAAGTTCAAGGGCACCCACACCACCTTTCTCAAGAGCACCTGCATATGTTTGCATAAAGTATGAAGAACTACAACATTTGATAAATTCTACTGGGTTTTACAGCAGTTCCTTCTAAGCATAAGGCATGCAATGCTTCACTAAAATGACTCGCAGAATCCAAAGGGAACACAAAGCAACTGCCTAACATAATCCAACGCAAAACCCAAATACTCACTCACTGTCTTGCAAAGAAAACTGAAAACCATAGAGTGCACTCCAGAAATGATGATTTAGATTAATTAAAGGTGGAGCTTGAATTACTCAAAGCAGCAATAAACCAAAGATACTACCCAACAACTATATTAGCAGTCTATTTCTAAAACTTCTGGCCAACCAAGTCATTCTTTGCACAGAGAAGTCGGATGATCCTACTGTGTGATCTCAACATATTTAAGGACAACTTGCAATTGCTATGTTCTGTTATGCAGCTTGTGCTGCACTGCCCAATCTAGTTAGTTAGGAAAACAATTACTTATTGTGCTGTCAACTTAAGCATATCTTTCAACTAATTGTTACATGAAAGATTCAAGTAAAAGGATAAATCAGTTAACCTAAAAATTGCGGAAAATCCTGAAATGATGTTCCGTCCCCCCAGAGTCCGAGTCGAACCATATAGCCCAAATTCCGTGGTTCTGATGCACCAGTTGCTGAGCAGTAAACAACACGGGCCTCAGGTAACTTTTCCTGTTATGTCATATAGATGATGTCATAGTATTAATTTCAACATGCGTATATCAAATATATATTCTTTCAAACATGACGTACCAATACCAGATGGCAGCAAAATTCAATTAATGCCATCAGTATTGTGTGCCTTCACTATTTGTTTATTACGCAAAATTTAAGTTATTAAAATAAGACAAGGATAACCCACAGTAAATGTTGTCAGCTACTTCCTCTGTAAACTAATATAAGAACGTTTAGATCACTAAAGTAGTAATCTAAACACTCTTATATTAGTTTACGGAGGGAGTACTTCTGAAAGACATTAAGCGTTTAGCATGATATAAATTGCGGGTGAAAACTTAACACAAACGCATCAAAAAAATTGTTCATACTGTGAAAATCAAAGACACGGCATGCAGCGACATATTAAGGTAGATTGCATACTCTTATATTGACTGAACTCTGATATGTGTTGCGCATGCACACTTAACAATTGTATTATTTTTTTCATACTGTGAAAACAAATACACTTGGCATGCAGTAACAGATTAAGCTAGATTGCATACTCTTATATTGAATGAACCCCTAGAACTTGATGAAATCCATCATATCATGGCAATCAGCCCATCAGAAGGCCCTTATTTTTCTAAAAATATTACTCCCTCCGTCCGAAAATACTTGTCGGAGAAATGGATAAAAATGGATGTATCTAAAACTAAAATACATCTAGATACATCCATTTCTCCGACATGTATTTCCGGACGGAGGGAGTACAAAAGAATACCCTAATGTTCAGATTAGATTCAAAAAGGTTAGTATTAAGGATATTTCTAACATTCACAAAGTTGGAAACATAGAGAACAGTGAAGACTTAATTTCCAGCTAAATTATGATTCCAACCATAGACAAACCTGGATCTCAAGAACTGCTTTACCAGTGCGGGTGGGCTGGCTCCCTGCATCAGGAATCAGATTTTTGGCCTTGTGGCACTGCAAATGAAAATATAAATTGAGCACAAAATACACTCAACTATACAGATATGGCTACAAAACAAACGCAGCAGAAAAAAAAAGATAAAATTCAGCTCTGCTAGTTCTTTCTTTTTACTGCAAATATAAATATCTAGAGCAAATCTGTAGTAAAAAGAAAAAAAATCTCATTTCCTATGTACAAGAAAATTACCTCATCGAACACTATGAGACCATCAAACTCATGTCCACACCATTGGACTAGTTGCTGCAAACGAGAACGGCCTCTCTCGGATGATGCTATCAAGCTGCTGTAAGTTACAAAAATTACGCCATTCTTTATCCCAATGGCCTTCGAGTCTAGCTTAGAATATGGTAGCTTATTTAAAGGATGCACTGCATAACAAATATAGCAATATCAATTGTAAATATCAGCCATAAATATGAAATGCAAACTTTTTTTTTGGCAAAGAATATGAAGGGCAAACTGAATACACAAAACAATCTGCCTAGCAGTTGGAATTAAAAAGTCAAAAACTACTTTTTGTGGAGAATTTCTCTCAAGGATGCAAATCGCAAATGATAGGAATAGTATGATCAAATGTTATCAATACATGATGCTCCTCATGTCATTTTTAGGATCATAAGTTTTCCTAATCCTGATCATAAGATCCTTAGGATCATGATCCTTCTGCAATCCTGTCAATCGTTTGCAAACAAAATATTATGTTTAGGTAATTTATATGCTTCATGTAGTTTATTTCCAAGCAGGAATACATATACCAAATACATGCACTTCTATCATCGAGATGCTATGATTTGTTGCTTAAATTTCGTTTGTAGTATTTCAATGTGCCACAGATACCCATTCATACTGTGTGCGGTATTTTAAATTTAGAACTTAATATTTCAAATTTAGAACATAATGAATTCATGCATACTTAACAGGGATGTATATACATACCACATCCAATCACATATAGACAATTTAAAAATATGCAAAATCACCCCCCACACAGCCACTGGAAAGGAATGGTGTTGCTCTTCCAGCTTGCCACTTGGTGCATCTGGAAGGCACGAAATGCCTTGGCCAGCGCCCATATACGCAGTCAACAGAGGCAAGATTGTGGCCATGGCCTGATGCGACAATCCAGCTTTAATTTTCCGAGAATGGTAGTCGATCCATGAGTGTATTGTTTATGTACGTATGGCCTGGTGCCCTGGTCCTAGGCTTGTCATTAAGCTCTTCAGTTTTTTCAAAGCATAGAGACGCGTAGCTTTTGCATTTTCTTGAGAAGATACACAGTAATTTCCATGTAGCAAATTGTCAAGTCAAGTCGCCATAGGACCGAATTGGCAACTTCAATTAGTCATGACCAGGCAGCAGATATGGAACGGGTAACTGGGCTACGGTGCTACGGCTACTGCTACAGGGAGTAAGAAGAAGACTCAGAAGAGTTTCAGTTTCAATGACAGGCTCAGGAACAGGTTCCCAGTTCCTGCCAACTATTTGCAATGGGGTATATATATTTACTATATCATTTTTGCATTAACTTTATGGATATTTGGAGTGCGGTATAGTAAATATATGGTCCGTTATGATGCATCTATTGCTAGATTGAAACATAT
>NW_025225512.1:0-2361 GCF_018294505.1 Triticum aestivum
CTGACTCTCTCTCGGCAATCTATTTCATTCGCGCGGAGCCTCTTCAGTCTTCTCTCAATCATGTCAACCGGTGAATTCTAGTCTCGGTGGACATTCTTCATCTCTTTTTCTTTCCGGTGGATCCGAATTCATGTTTTCGGTAGATCATATCCTTTTTCCTCGAAGTGTTCTCCTTGCTCGTTCGCCTCTCGCCATTTAATCATTCCGGAGTTCGGAAGACATATCAGGAGATTCGTCTGTGTTCGAATTAATTCGAGGTTGTCACCTCATTCGAATATTACAATTGTTCCGGTGCACCATCTATCTGTTCGACATCCCTTTTTCAACGATGTTTTCTCTTCAGTGGGCCCTAACCCACAGGTCTTTTTCCAGGATCTTACCTGACTCTTGTAATTCCCCCGGAGTTATTCTCAATTCTTTTCAAGTGTGACGTAAGTATGAATTTCATCAGTCAGATGCCATCTCCAAGTTCGCTTTCAAATTCTTTTCATCTTTGATTCAACCCTTCCTCTTTTTCAATCTCCCGGAGTATCTCAGTTATTTTGGTGGTGTTTCTCGTCGTCATTTAAAGATCGAAGAAGAGTTTTCCTCTAAATCTTGTACGTTCTCTCGAAGATTCATGGTTCTAGCTTCATGTTATCAGTCTCGAATTATTCCATTTGTCAGATATTCTTTTCTTACCCATCCGGAGTTTGTCAGGAGTTGTTTTTCCATTTCTTTTCACCGGAGGCCATCATTCCAGTTATCATTATCCAATTATCCTGGTGCTTCGTTCAAGTGTTTTTTTAATCAGCTCATGATCTCTTTGTTCTTTTGCATCTAAATCCCCTCTAGCATATTTGTTATTCTAATTCTTCCCGGTGATTAAGTCTCTTTCATCAGTCATTTTTGAAATCTAACGGTGGTTCATTCAGATTCTTTTTCCTGTGTCATCATATTAATCCTTTCGTTCTTTTCAATCCTACCGGTGGTTCATGAAGACCTTTCTCTAGTTTTGTGCTACCCCTTCTAAATCCTTTTCAAGAAGGATAAGTAATATGCAAAATCCATTGTTGGTCATCAATTTAAGTTGATGAAGGATAAGCATACAATAAATGTTATTCTTATTCCATCCAAGTGAGTAATCCCTTCCTCCATAGTTGTTCTTGATTCTAGTTCCAAGTGTTTTTCATCTTTTCTTTCCCGGAGTTCAAAGTTTTCCTTGGCCATCTCGTTGGAACCCCCATCGGAATCATCGCAAGGCTTAATCTTATCCTTTTCATCTGCCATTTTATCTCGTCATTCTTTTGTTACCGGAGTTCTTCATGGTGGTTCTTCATGATTTAATTCTTTCCGGAGGTTTTGTGTTGTTCCTCATCAAGTATCATTCCATCCTCTCAAGCTCGTGTTTTATTCCTCCATGTTTCAGCCGGAGTGCTGCCTAAATCCTTTTAGTCTTATTTGTTTCTTATCTCGTTCTAACCGGAGTGGTTTCATAGTCTACCTGATTCCGTGAGCTTTCGATTCTCGTCATTCTCGTCGTTCCTATCTTATTCTTGAGTGCTCTCGATTCTTTGCTTCTTCTCTTGAATTCTTGTTTCACCTCATCCCTTTTCCCTTCTGTTCGGTCCTAAGATCTCGGGACGAGATCTCTTGTTAGTGGAGGAGTGTTGTAACGCCCTGGATTCGATGCGCCAGGTGTCTGCCAGTTATTCGCCGTCGTTGCCATGTCATTTGCTTGTGTGTTGCATTTTACCATGTCATCATGTGCATCTCATTTTGCATACGTGTTCGTCTCATGCATCCGAGCATTTTTCCCGTTGTCCATTTTGCAATCCGGCGCTCCTATGTCCTCCGGCGTTCCCCTTTTGTCTCCTGTTGTGAGCGGGTGTTAAACGTTCTCGGAATGGACCGAGTCTTGCCAAGCGGCCTTAGTATAGCGCCGGTAGACCGCCTGTCAAGTTTCGTGCCATTTGGAGGTCGTTTGATACTCCAACGGTTAACCGGGTAACCATATAACCCCCTTTCTCTTTGCAGCCCAACACCCCTTCCAAACTGGCCCAAAACCCATCTAACTCCCCTCCATGCTCTCGGTCGTTCGGTCACGATCGTGTGGCCGAAAACCGTGCTCCATTTGGACTCTCCTAGCTCCCTCTACCTATAAATATGTGCACCTCCCCCGAAATTTCCGCAGTCCAAACCCTAGCCTTCTTCCCTCTGCGCCGCCGGACAAACCTCCCCACCGCACCGGACATGTCCGCCGCCACCTTCCCCTTCAGATCCGGCCGAGCCTCCACCTCATCCCTGCCACGTGTCGGCGCCTTAGTGGTCGCCGCCGCCGCGCCGTCATCCGAAGCCAACCAGGGCGCGCCACGCGTCCCT
>NW_025225512.1:6927-8070 GCF_018294505.1 Triticum aestivum
ACTCAGATACATGTGTGGATACATAGACAACACCATGTCCCTAGTAAGCCTCTAGTTGACTAGCTCGTTAATCAATAGATGGTTACGGTTTCCTGACCATGGACATTGGATGTCGTTGATAACGGGATCACATCATTAGGAGAATGATGTGATGGACAAGACCCAATCCTAAGCCTAGCACAAGATCATGTAGTTCGTATGCTAAAGCTTTTCTAATGTCAAGTATCATTTCCTTAGACCATGAGATTGTGCAACTCCCGGATACCGTAGGAGTGCTTTGGGTGTGCCAAACGTCACAACGTAACTGGGTGGCTATAAAGGTACACTACGGGTATCTCTGAAAGTGTCTGTTGGGTTGGCACGAATCGAGATTGGGATTTTGTCACTCCGTGTAAACGGAGAGGTATCTCTGGGCCCACTCGGTAGGACATCATCATAATGTGCACAATGTGACCAAGGGGTTGATCACAGGATGATGTGTTACGGAACGAGTAAAGAGACTTGCTGGTAACGAGATTGAACAAGGTATCGGTATACCGACGATCGAATCTCGGGCAAGTACCATACCGCTAGACAAAGGGAATTGTATACGGGATTGATTAAGTCCTTGACATCGTGGTTCATCCGATGAGGTCATCGTGGAACATGTGGGAGCCAACATGGGTATCCAGATCCCGCTGTTGGTTATTGACCGGAGAACATCTGGGTCATGACTACATGTCTCCCGAACCCGTAGGGTCTACACACTTAAGGTTCGATGATGCTAGGGTTATAAAGGAAGCTTGTATGTGGTTACCGAATGTTGTTCGGAGTCCCGGATGAGATCCCGGACGTCACGAGGAGTTCCGGAATGGTCCGGAGGTAAAGATTTATATATAGGAAGTCCTGTTTCGGCCATCGGGACAAGTTTCGGGGTCATCGGTATTGTACCGGGACCACCGGAAGGGTCCCGGGGGCCCACCGGGTGGGGCCACCTGCCCCGGGGGGCCACATGGGCTGTAGGGGGTGCGCCTTGGCCTACATGGGCCAAGGGCACCAGCCCCTAGAGGCCCATGCGCCAAGATATAGGAAAAAGGGGAGAGTCCTAAAGGGGGAAGGCACCTCCGAGGTGCCTTGGGGAGGATGGACTCCTCCCCCCCTCTT
>NW_025225513.1:0-7178 GCF_018294505.1 Triticum aestivum
TTTTTTTGTCTTATAGCTTTATTTTTGGTGGTATGGTCGCTTTGCACTTTCATGTCTTCTTCCCGTCAATTTTTGCTTATCCGTAAAGTAAAACTCTTTGTAGTTTGTATTCCAACTTGTTGTTTGTTTGTGTTTGAGAAAATGTTTATTTGCAATGATATTCATGTGTTGCAACAAGTAATTGATTTTTAGGCTCTCTATCCACTTTTTAACATAAAAGACTATTATCTTACGATAAAGTTGCTTTATTTTTATCTACAATGCAGAATATGTACGGAAAGGCAGCCGAATTCTGGGCGGACTTGCGCCTTGAGCTCCTATCAGCAGGTGAAATCTCTGGAGAAGAGAAAGGTGTTTCAAATCAAATATGGCGGCTATATTGGTCCAGTCATCAGGTGTTGCATCCTTACATTTTCTGGAAACTAACTAAATTGAATTTTATTACCTTTGCAATTCTGCATCTTTTACAGTTCCATGACTGCATGGTTTTCTAAAGTCATTTTTTGCTCTTCTATTTTGGCACATTTTACAGTATAGCATAAGGAATATCCTAGATAATTGCCTCACATGCTAAAAAGTACTAAAGTACTTACACTGTTACTCATATAAAATTGATGGCTACTTTTTGCAGCGTTTCTTCAGGCATATGTGCATGTCTGCGAAGGTCCCTGCTGTTGTGAAGTTGGCTAAGGAGGCTTTGGCTGAGAACAAATGTGTGGTGATTGGTCTTCAGAGTACTGGAGAGGCTCGAACAGAGGAAGCTGTCACAAAATATGTGCGTTCATGTTTCCTGCTGAACATCTCAAATCTCTCTCTCTCTCTCTCTCTCTCTCTCTCTAGCGTTTGTAGCAACTTACAAAGTGACTGCTTGATTATTTCAAATTTGAAACAGGGTGTTGAAATGGAAGACTTTGTTTCTGGTCCCCGGGAGCTTCTTCTGAAGCTGGTGGAAGAAAATTACCCTTTACCTCCAAAACCTGATACTTTTCAGCAAGGTTTGTGCTAGTTGTTTTAGCATGTTAACCCTAGCCAGGTTTTATCGACTTCCACATCTTTAGTCCTTGTTGCATGCAAAGTACTGTGTGTGACACATGAAATATTGTTACCTAGAAGGCGAGAAGTTAGTGCTCACTCTAGTGATATTTCCTTTTACTGGTCAACTATACATTTTCAGTTATATCCATTATCACTCGCATAGTCGCATAAACAAACTAATGGGTTAGAATGTGACCCTTTCATCTAGGGAGCTGGAGCATCCTGTTTAGGGGTATTTCATTATTTCATTTTGCGTCCTCCCTGAATCATTTTCATTTGGTCATATATTGTTTCAGGTCTTTTGGTTATTCTAGTTGTCTGCTTCTTTACTATTTAATTAAATAAGCTATTGTAGGTGAAGAAAAAGTCACGGAGATCCAGCGTAAGCGGCATTCTCCACAAGATGTATCTTTTAAAGGGCGAGTTAGGAAAGTAGCAAAAATGGAAGATGTGAGCGATGATGATAGTGGTGACTATTCTCCATGTAAGTTTTTTGGGGATCACTTGATTATAGTCTCAGCTGCCAGCCATTTAGCAAACCTTTTATTGCTTATTAGTCAGTAGTGCAGTTCCAGGTTGTGTCACTTTCTGTTATAGCATAGCTGTATTGAAACATTAATTTAAATGCCAGCACAAATATGATTTTTTTTTGCGAGTAGCACAAATATGATTTTGACCAGCCTTTCAATGTAAACTGTTTGTGTAACATGCATTCTTGTACTGGATACAGCTGTCAATATACTTGCTGGGAACATCGTGGTAACTTTTGGAAATTAGCAATTCAAGTTTTGTTCATGTGAAAGTACTTTCATTTATGTCATCGGATACAGCTGTTAATGTACTCATTGGGAACAACATAGTTACTGAAATCATCAAAAATACTTGTATAATCTATATTCTCAAAGACGATGAGGAAATGATTTTTTATAGCATAGAAAAAAACTCACTTATATCTGTAAGAATTATGGGACTCTGACTTGATTATACTTTCTCTAGACAGAAGAAAGAAACTACCGACTTAAAATATCTTGGTGGATAGTGGGTTAGACACTCTGGGCAGCAGCCTATTATTCTCATTGCTCAATGCTATTACACAAAGTTAGATTGTGTCTATGATGTCGCCTCGCCCTCAATGCTATCACACAAGGGTCTGGAAAGGCTATGTAAAAGTTATAGGTGCAGCTGTTGCTAACTATTTGAAGATCAGAAATCAAGGTCTACAGGGTAGTGTATGACGGTGCTTATATGTGTAATATGCTCAGGAATGTTTACAGAAATTAAATTTAGTAACTTGAAATAAACATTTGAAAAAGGAAGTAATGAACGGAAAAACTAAAACGTGTGAGGCAGTATGAATATAACGGTGGGATATATATCCCTATATAGTGTGGGAATAACTTCAAACATGAGCCAGTGGTGGAGAGTTGGCAAATCCTTACGCTACTAGATTGTGCCACATGGAGTTCAGCCTCCCATAGCCTAGACATTTTTCATTCCTCCTAAAGCCTTCTATCTCCCTCCTTAGTCCTAAGTCCTAACCCCCTAAATGAATCTCCCGGGCCTATCTGAAGTCAAGAACTATCTAAAAGATGCTAAGTGGAAGAAGAAAAAAGTGAGAATAACAGCAGGTGCAAGCAATATAAATGATGCATGATACTGACAGCATTACGTTTGATCATTTGCTAATCTGTTTCCTCTACGGATCGCCTTTTGGAGGCTAGATCGATGCAAATGTTTTGACATGCAAAGCATGTACCTTTTACTAGTAATGGATGAAAAGATGAATAATGAGGTCTAAAAGTGCTAGCATAAAACTTGCCCTCTGCCTTTGTGCTGTTTCTCTTGAATCTTGATCACTGATCAGGTAGACCATAAACCAATTATTGCTTTACAGGCACACATGGAACAATCAAGATGATTAGATGGGAATGAGTTCCCCCCAAAAAGAAAACAATAACTGGATGGGAAAGCCCCTGATACAAAAGGAAATAACTACAAAATGTTCCTTGCAGTATTTAGCAATAAGATGCATAATAAATGTGCAAGAAGGTTCCCTTTGAAAATTCAAATATGCAACAATTGATTACTCAAGAAAGCAGAAACATCTCTTTAATGCTCATTACATGCCATCGATTACGTGTCCGCTATGTCTGTGTAGGTTGCAACTATACTTGCTGAAACAGCTGCTTTTAGCAGCCACAACAATGCTTTATTATAGTGTGATATTTTGAGACAGAGCTATTGCTACTTGAGTACTTCTGATTAGATATGCTGAACTTTTTAATTTATATTCTTTTGATAATTGTTAATCTACTTATAATGTTCCAGCTGAGTCATCAGACCATGAATCATCAGAATCGGATGAGGAGTTCCACATGTGTCAAATCTGCAACTCAGAGGAGGTGACTTTTATTGTTTATTATTTGGTTCTTTTGTGTTAAATAGGATCATACAGATCTATATTGTTGAATACAAATTCAGATCTGTCAGATTCTTTGACATCATTGCTCTTAAGTTATACGGAGTGCCATTCTTTTTGCAAGTTAACCTCATGACCGTGGCTGCTTTCGTACTTCTTTCTTCCATATTTGTCAGTACCATTTGCTGTTTAATATTGTGATTAGTTATAACTGATAACCATGCCAAAACCACTGTAGAATGTCGGCAGGAAAATATGATATCTGTGGAAGTGAAAATTCATTTGAGTTTTTTCTTGTAAAGTTCTTTTGTACTCCCTCCGTTTTTATTTACTCTGCTTATCAGCTTTGTCTTAAGTAGACTTTGATCAAGTTAGTACAAAAAAAAAATTTAACATCCACAATACCAAATCAATACCATTAGAATTGACATTGAATGTATTTTTGGAACATATGTATTTGTTATTGTGAAAGTTCATATTATTTTATATAAACCTCGTCAAACCTTATAAAGTTTACTTGGGTGTAAATAAAAACGGAGTGATATAACAAATATCTTTATTTTCAGGAGAAGAGTCTATTGCTCAATTGCTCTGGTTGTTCTCTACGTGTTCATCCTAGCTGTCTGACACCACCTTGGACTGGTATGTTGACTGATGATTGGTCATGCTACTCATGTAAGAAGATAGAAGGCCAGGAAATGGAGCATGATGCTAATGTAGCTGATTTTTCAAAGAGGTATTTTGTGTATTTGATGAACCACAATCCTCATCAGCTTATGATCATCTGCACGATTTATAAATGCTTTGTTGTGTCTTATTGTCAGGTATGACTCCGCAGTAGAGAGAAAGTTGAAGATTTTGGATGTCATACGTTCCTTGGATCTCCCTAATAATCCTCTGGATGATATCATTGATCAGGTAATTTTAGCTTACTTCTCGTAGGAATGTTGATTATCATAATCCTGGTTGTTCTCTCTAATTTCGGAGCTTGTATTGGACTTTTCTGTATATTGAAGTTCAGAATCAACTAATGTTTGCAAAGATTGTCATCCCAACCCAATTAGTGGTGGCCAATGTGGCCCTAATAAAGTAACGATTTAATTCATACCACAATATATAATGCCTTTGGATCCTAACATAGTATTTCCGGCCTCACTCTTTGGGGTGAAGTGAAGCCCAATATCCTGAGTCCTATCGAGTTCCCATGCAGGGGACTGGCCTTTTTTTTAGAGATTTCAGACCTTGGAGCATTACAAATATTCTCATACACCTACCTAGGTTTCTTCTAGTATGAACTGATAGGGTTGTATGATGATTCTCTATTTCATTTCTTGCTTTCTGGATATTTTGGTATATAACTATTATAAATGGCGAGTGCTAGGGTAATGGATGGTATTACAATATTGCATTTCAGAGCAGAAGAAAGGGATGTTCGAGATGTAAAACCATTTGTGTACTGCTTGAGTAAGCATTGCTGGAAGAGCTTCCTTGTTGGCATCTGTTTTTGCCTGAAGATGAAATCTTATATCTAGAACTTGAAAATTATGTGTAAAGGGATAAGTTGTGTAGATTTTAATTAAACCCATTCTCTGCTTTAGGCTATAACATATTAAGAACATTCCATTTTATTTGAATTTTGTAGCTAGGGGGGCCTGACAAGGTCGCAGAAATAACTGGACGACGTGGTATGCTAATAAGAGCTTCAGATGGAAAAGGCGTTATTTATCAGGCGCGGAACGCGTGAGATAGCTTACTTATGTTATTGGTTTTACATTTTTCTTGTCAGCTATCCCATACGTGTATATTTTTTGCTTGTAGGAAAGAAGTCTCAATGGAGATGATCAATATGCATGAAAAGCAGCAGTTCATGGATGACAAAAAACTAATTGCAATTATATCTGAAGCGGGATCAGCTGGTGTTTCCCTACATGCTGACAGAAGGGCAAAAAACCAGGTTTTTGTATCTCCATTTTTCCCATCTGTTGCAACTACACCAATCATCTATTTGTAATGATCTAAAAATGCTTAAACAAAATTTGCAGAGAAGGAGAGTACATGTAACACTAGAACTCCCCTGGAGTGCAGACCGTGCAATACAGCAGTTTGGGAGAACACATCGCTCTAATCAAACATCTGCACCACAATATAGGTCTGCTGTTTATTCATATATGTCAAGGTTTTCTTGTAGATCTAATTTGTAAATCTGCACCTTTGTTTCTGAAGTTATAATCCTCTATTCCGGTACGAAGTTTTAAACTATGACTAGAATCAAGATTGTATGGTATTGTCTGCTTCTGCATGAAAAGTTAGATCTAGATTGGATTTTTTTCCACTTAGCGATAGAAGCAACTATCAAGGATAGGTAGAACAATTATTAACTTGTCGATGTATTATATGTAACTGCAGATGTTTATCACCTGGAATCTGGAACGACTGATGATTTGCTAATGCATATGTGTAGAAACAGTAATGTATATATTTTCCAAATCTGCATAACAATGAGTATGCACTTGTTTTCTACGCAATATGTTGCCTTCTAAAAGGCTTATGCAGGCTACAGATAATTTCTTGTAATTGTTGAAGTTAGGAGGTTATAGGTTCTGCATGACAGGCTATATTTCCTGTCTACCATCTATTATGTCTTGTAATGGTTTCAATGTGATTCCAGAATCCTTATAGAGAAATCTAGTCAACAACAATTTCACTGGACTTGTTGGTCTCACAGGGTTAGTAATTGCTATGCACGCAACATAAATCACACAGTACTCAAATGCTGAGAAAATCAAGCAAAAGTTATTGTTCAGTGTCTGAGGGTTGCCCTCTGCTAATTATATTGGTCGTCCTGGCACAGTTCATGTTGAATTTATTTCTTTTTTGCACTATTTTTGTGATCTAGACAGTAGAATGAGTTACATATCCTAATAACAGATCTGGAAATCCAAATGTAGGCTTCTTTTTACAAATCTTGGTGGTGAAAAGCGATTTGCATCAATTGTGGCAAAAAGACTCGAGTCTCTTGGAGCTTTAACACAAGGCGATCGCAGGTTTTTGCTAGTCTCAATCAACTTTGTAATAAGCATCAACATTTCTGACCCTAGATTTCAACATCTGCAGGGCTGGACCTTCTCTAAGTGCTTTCAACTACGATAGCACTTATGGGAAAAAGGCGCTAACCATGGTGTATAGGGGAATAATGGAGCAGGTTTGTATACTTTCAGTTATTTTTCAGCAATTTCCCCTCTTTTTCATGCCTTATACACCATTCTAAGAGTCGGTTTCAAGGTGACCAGGATTCTTTTCCAGTTGTTCCTCCGAGGTGTTCTGACAACCAGGCCAGCATCGAAGAATTCATTACTGAGGCAAAGGTTGCTCTAGTATCAGTTGGAATTATAAGGGATGCCACAGTATGTAAGTTTATCTAAAGACTCGGTTCCTTTCTGTTTTTATGCTTTCATATGTATGTTTATCTAAATACCCGGTTCCTTTCTGTTTTTATGCTTTCATTGCTAAATGAATATTGTATGTGTGTGCATTTTTAAAGCTTAATGTGCTTACATTTCCGCCTATTTTTGTCACCTGTTTGCTACTCCCTCTGTCCCATATTAATTGACGCCCAAATGGATGTATCTAGCACTGGATACATTCATTTCAGCGTCAATTAATATGGGACGGAGGGAATATCTTTCATCTGTTTTTTTCCTGGCATAAGTTGTTAATACTCCCT
>NW_025225514.1:0-5156 GCF_018294505.1 Triticum aestivum
GAATTATACATCTCCATGTCAGCTTCTGTTCTTTTTTACCTAGCCTAGATCATTCCTTTCTCCGTTTCTCACTCTCTTGGCAGGAAGGCTTTCATGACGTTCCATCCGGCCTCCCCCCTTGTTGAAAGCGTGATACGTAGCTACACAGGGAGATAAACTAGCGAAACAGAATGGAACATCTAAAAGTTTTCATGAGCTTCTGGGTTGATGCATATCCACCATACCCTGGGACATGAGCACTATGACACCATATTGGTGAGGTGCTTTTTTCTTTCCTCTTGTGAGATTACCTGAGCTTTTGGTTGCTTTACAAAGCAATATACAAGATATAAACCAAGTGCAAACAAGAGACCACACTGATGGTACACTGCATATGTTACACACAGATGTTGCTAGTATTTACTCGCCTAATTACTAAGCTAAGAACTCCCATAAATTAAACAGATTGGCTAGGCAGCTCCCTAGGAACAAAATTAAATGCACCAAGCCTCTGAAACCTGCTGCTTCTTAACATCAGCCATGTGATCAACACCACCAATATGAATGTCAGAAATAAAAATATTTCCATGTCAATCATTAATATCTTGGACCCATTGCAAGCCTGCAAAAGACAGTATAAGAATCATATGTAACTGATTTTGACTTAAGAGAGCTACTCTACGTCGCAAAAGGAAGAATGGAATTGATTAAGAGTACATATCAAACTTTCAGCATCTAATAAAAATAAAGTGGAGATGTTGTACTACAGAAAAACAATCGAATTCCTAGTATTTTAAGAAAAAATTGCTAAAACGTTGAGTTTGCCCCGTTGACTGTCCACCACCATGTCATGTTCCTTTTTTAAAACTTAATAGCAGAGATTCAGAACTACCAGTGAAATTTCTATGGCCTTTAGAACAATTTCTACAGTTTAGTGACTTTGCTTTTAATTACACTTATAACAAATGATTATCCCCATTGGACTACACGACAAAAATTCCATGAAATGAAAAACAAACCTGTTAGTACTGACTCCACTGCTGCATTCGGAATGAATAGTCCAACAATCCGCTGATTGTCATTCGTTGTCACTAGACGGACAACACGTATTCTTTTGTGATTTTGATAAACCTGTTCAATTCCAGAAACAAAGCACAAGTGCATTAAGCAACCACTTCAATGGCACAGCTATCCAGTTCAAGCATAAAATGCAGACAGAAAATTAATCTGCAACTTCATTTTGTTGTGACATACTGAGCTTCTACTATTGCCCTTAGACAAGATCTAGTTGAATTCCAGAGGGCCGACGATTGACGTTCATCCATAAAAGCTGTCTTTTCGGATGAAGATATCGAATGATTCCCTATATGGTTCCCTAATGTTGTTTATCACCCAGTTACTTGGTGTGGCAAACTGGGCTTCTACCATTACCTTTTGACAAGATTTAGCTGAATTCTTGAGGGCCGACGATTGACGTCCATCCATAAACATTTTTCTTTTCGGACAAAGATGTCCAATTGTTCACTATATGTTCTCTAATGTTGTTTATCACCCAGATACCTGTCAAACTAAGAAAGATATCTTTACGTGTCATCTCTGCTCTAGATAAGGTTCCTGGTACTGAGTGGATAGACTACTACTCCCTCCGTTCCTAAATATAAGTCTTTGTAGAAATTTCCCTATGGACTACATACGGAGCAAAATGAGTGAATCTACACTCTAAAATGCATCTACATACATCCGTATGTGGTTCATAATGGAATCTCTCCAAAGACTTATATTTAGGAACGGAGGAAGTAGTTAACATGAAACTTGCCACCTTAGCCAGGTTAACTGTAACTTCGTCTAAAATGCTTCAAGTAGCCCGCTGCTATAGTTCTTGTCATCATAAATGCACTTATATTGTTGGCTGCTTGTAAGCAAAGTTTCTACTTTGCTTTGTTCCTTCAACGCCATCATTTTCTTTCTTCTGTATGGCTTCACTGAGTTATTTACCTTAACCTAAAGGGTGCAGTTCTACAAATATTGTCTAGGTCAACCAGAAAACCGTCGGAGGCAAAGATCCCAAGACCCATGATCATACAAGCGCACTGAATTATAGAGGAGCCCTACCACTCAGCGCTGAGGAATAAGTAGCAAGACAAAATGCATGTGAATAAGTGACAGAGTAAACCTGTTTAGCTAGGGCCTTCTCAATTGTGCCCCACACTGGAAGTATCAGACCACCCAAAATGTTAAACTCCTGCAGCCTTCTTCCTACTGTACAGTAGCTCCCAACTTTGCATTTGGATCCATGCATACACTGAAATGAGGTAAAAAGGTGCTTGGTAAGTAATATGCATAGAAGAGGGTAAATGTACACAAGCGTCTGCAATATATGCTCATCCTTCAATTGAACAAGTCATAAGTGGAATATGGAAAACAAACTTAACCCAGAACTAAGAAAATAAATACAACACAATGGATCCATAGACACAAAGTCACACAATATTATTCACTATACACAGCACCTCCAGAGATTCATGTGCTGAGTCAGTCATGGAGCTTGAATATCCTTTGGAGGGTTTTGCTCAAATAAATGACAAGAAAAAAAATACATGCCCTCCGTTCACAAATATAAGATGTTTTGGATATTCCAATACGGACTACATACGGACTGAAATGAGTGAACACACTCAAATGTGTCTATATACATCCTATTCAGAAAAACGTTAGAACATCTTATATTTGTGAATACTCCCTCTGATCCATAATTATTCAAAGCACAATTGTATACCGATTCGTAAGTCAAATACTTCCTCTGTTCCGTAATTCTTGTCGTGGTTTTAGTAATTTGAACTAAAACACGACAAGAATCATGGAACGGACCGAGTAATATATATCAAGACCCATGCCAACTTGCACTTCTCTCCGACGTCTCTAAGTCATTATTTCCCTACCTGAGTGGAATGGTTACATAATATTACACCAGATGAATGGCAGGTGAATCAAGTGCAAAGCTGCATGACTGAGGTCATAGGTTTAATCCTCGTCCACACCAGAGTTTTTAGGAAAATGTCATCATGTTAAACTGTTTATCAATCACAAAAAAAATCATCTTATCTGTTTCGATGAAACATCATATTCATCCTGCCAACCTTTGCTAACTTTGTCTATTGATGACACCTTCCTGTACTTGCCCTTCAGTTCACTTAAAGGCATCTCCCTGCAATGGAGCGGCAATAATAAATATGAATTGACGCCATTTACACAAGACAATGTCTTTCTAGGTTGCTACATGGTGGCTATAGATAGTGATCGTGAAGCAGTATGCATCTCAAAAAAATCACATAAAAAATGTGCGAGAAAAAAAGTTATGATGAACAGAAAATACCTTAATGCTTCACCAATAGCAGGTCGAATTATCTTGTATATTCCTTCAGTTGAGCTGTGCATGAACAATATAAACTCGAGTCATCAATCAGATCAAACAGATTTCACATGGAAGGAGAACAAGTAAACACCGCATATATATTTACATGAATCACTCATACACAAAACCACATTCCAATCTCACATTGTTGCCAATAAATAAATTGACCTTCTAATCACATTTCTTTTCTTAAAGAGTATGTTCTCAAAGCTTAGCTTTCTTGTGGAAGTATAACGGATCACACTAAGAACTTGCAAAAAAATGGTACTTTTGAGGGTGCTATAGAACTGGCAAATTTGGCCCCACCAGACAGCGATAACCTGACGCAGTTGTGGCATGGACTGGGCTGCGAGCTAGCCAATCTGACAGGACAGGATCGCCGGATGGCATGCTGGGTGAAGCATCAAGAGAAGGAGCCGTGTGATGCCACCAAGGCAGCTTGTCAAATGACATCATGCAGGCACTGGTAATCATTTGTCTCCCGTCATGGCATTTCAATCCAGCAAGGCAAAACAGGTAAGGAAGTAACATGTCCCTATGTAGTGGACACACATTGTCACACTTAAGGTAATATATAGAAGAATGTTTTTTTTTGTGTTCCGCCATACAAGGCTACACCAGCGTAGTTCTCTTATAATTTCTCAAAATATGTGTGGCCCCTAGGTCCTACAAGTAATTCTCACCAAAGATGGTATTTTCAAATTTATACCTCTTGCAAAGATTCCAACTTTTCTCATTCCCTCCCGCCGTCAATGGAAGGGGGGTTTATACTTCTTAAACAATGCAAATATATACTGTAGCTCATTAAAATAGCCAAACAATTCAAAGTCTTTGCGTTTTCTCGAAGAAGAAAAATATATATCTTCATCATTCAACACAACATACCCTTCAAGAGCTAGAGTGAAGTGTCTTCTCCCCATCCATTCCCTTTTGGACTCATAAAACCCATCATTGGAAGAACCAGCACCATCATTCTCTCTTCCATCAAGCATTGCCTTTGCCGACTTCACACGTTAACATGTTCATGAAAGAATTCATGCACAAATGATAAATATTACAGTATAGAACAGGTGTTTCTTGCACTTAAATATAACTAGCAATCATGCCCACAATGTTATCAATGAAAGAACAAATGATTGAGCCAAATGTTTCTTCTTACCTCCCAGGTAACTCCCCTATCAATGGTGAAAGTAAACAGTATTGTTGTAGCACCAGACAAGCTATCAACATGAACGGTCTGCAGCAAACTCGCATTGTGACTTTATAGTTAACAGAAGTAAAAGCTCCCAAGAAAAGGATAAAAAAGAAGCATTACCTTTGGTGGCTCTTTCAATTCAATATTCTTACCCTTAATATCAACAATTCCAGAATCCAGCTGCCCTTCTCTTCGTGCATTGTGAAGGACAACATCAAGTATGCTTATAAAGAGATCAAACAACCTGCTCGTAGAAAGTGTTAGCATGCATGGCCAACCAATTATTCAGAAGTCATGCATGAAAACTCACCTATTCTGGATGTCAGGAGCCAATCCCAGAAGGCGGTTAAGGAAGCGAGCAACGTCATGCATATCTGCATCAACAATACGACCAGAAAGCTTCCCTGCAACTTTACCATTGCCTGAAGAAATCATTTAGTGAGACCTTTTTCTATCGACAAGAGATAGAATAGGACATACAAATTGTAAATCATACTGACAGGTGCAACTTCAGTTTATGATCATCTGAAGAATTTATGATCAATCTGAAGACTGACATTTAACATCAAA
>NW_025225515.1:0-5261 GCF_018294505.1 Triticum aestivum
GTGTGACCACTCTCGTACCTTGCTGTTGATCTCTTAGTGTATTTCTTCAGATCAAAGAGATATGTCGTTCTTAACATTATGCATTATCTTCATCTTCAGACACACCGTCTTCCGACTCACCGTAGCTGCTCCAACTAGGGAAGCATACACCAGAAGGGAGCTATAGTCCTCACTCAACAGTTCCCTGCATCGAATGCGCGTGCCCGACATGGACAGCCACAACAACTGCAGGGCCATTGACAAGTCAGCACATGATGCTCACTCCTATGGATGGCAACCAGATAAGTTGTACCCTCATCTTACTTGTGTGCAACATTTATGGCGTTGTTATTCATCTAAGCATGGAAAATAGATCATCACATTTCACTGTATATTCATGCTGATCTCTTACGGGTCTTGTTCAGGAGTTCACGCTATTCCATAGTTTAGCTAAGATACTTGTTCTTTAGGTAACGTTGTTCCATAGTTATCATCCATCAGCCAATGCTATCCCACAGGCTGGTGATTATTGTATTATACCACTTCTAGTATTACCTATGTTGTTCTTTAGTACTTCTGTGTGCCATCTAGTTAATCTTGAGTACAAACGATACATATTCTGTAGCTTTCCTCTGTGTTCTCCCTTTAGTTTATGAGACCTATTGCTGCTAGTTAACCCCGGTCCTACTATTTATGTCGTCTCCTATAGGTACTCATTACATAAATCTAACTACTAGTTGTCTTCCATGCATGTCAGATATAATTGCACACACTGATATATCCACAAGAACCTCACGGAGCAATGTAAAGGCCAATAAACTTGATGTCAATGATACCCAATATGATGGAACATGTAAAGGCAGTTCTTCAGAAGACTTGCAGAAAGATGATGAATCCTCTTCACCCAACAAGGACCTTGCTCTAACTTGGCCTGTGATATGGGTACAACATGCATATAATGTCCTGGAGTGTATCTACTCTATTGCAATGCAATGTGCTTAGCATGTTGATCATTCATGTAAATATGTCATGCCTTCCTCTTTTTAGTACCTATTCCATTCATGATAACATGTTTTCAAATTCAAGTACGGTCATTCTACTCTATCGCAATGCCATCTGCTTAATTTGGACATCATGCTTCTGAATATCTTATGCATTGTTATTCATCAGTATGTACTTCATCTGTCTGCCATACCATGTTTTTTTACATTGAAGTGATGTTCTAGTGCTCTGTTGCAATGCCATCTTATTTTCCCAATCATACACGTGTATGTTGCCTTAGTTATTTCTGTACGTATTCTGCTAGCATATAGTTTTACATTCAACTAGTGTTTTTTTGCTCTGTTGTCCTATCGTATCCCTAGCTCTTACACCATACTCCCTCCGTCCGGATTACATGTTGCCAAAATGGATAAAAAAGGATGTATCTAGAACTGAAATACGCCTAGACCCATCCATTTTTTTCTGGATGGAGGGAATACATGTCAATATGTCATGTCTTTCTATTCTTCAGTACCTATTCCATCTCTTAGTTGTCGCATGTTTTATAACTAAAGCACCATTCTTCTATACAAGGCATGCAAGGGGAAGACGACTATGTTAGAATCTGAAGGGTTACAAACAAGGCCTTTGCAAAAGATCCAAACGCTAAGAGATAATAAACCAACTCCAGTTTTTATAGATACTGCTCCAACACAGAGAAACCCAACTCCTACTGATAATAAGAAGATTCCAGTGGCCAAAGAACTAGTCCGCTCCAGTCCAGCAAAAATATGTCAACTCAATTCTAAGAAGCGTGTGCATATCCTTGCATCATGAAATTTTATAGCATGTTGATCATATTTTCTACATGTTTCTTACCCATCTCTCTTTTAGAAAATAAGCTTAACAGATAGAAGAATTTCTGCAATGGTATCGTTTATGAGGAAAGATTCTTGCAGGAATTCTCTATGCTCCAATGTAGATGTAACTACCTGTTGTATATCACTATATTTTTACATCAGCATGTATTTTGTTAATCGGCGTGAATCCAACATTTATCTGATCTAAATTTAGTTGTAGCAAAATGTATGATTAAAGGCCACAATGTTGATTTTTGTAAGGAAAACTGCCTGGTAGTTTTGCATCCTGAGCTCAAGGCCGGCCCTGAGGGGGGGCAGAGGGGGCGGCCGCCCCAGGCCCCCGAAGCTGAGGGGGCCCCCAGGTTGTGCTGTGCATCCCAGTAATATCATGGAGAAGGGCCTCGTCCAAAACAGAACGCACGTAGAAGCAACCCTATTCGAGGGAAACACAGTATGCACGTGAAGTAGGCTTCGCATCACGGCGCGATTGATGCATCAAATCCTGCGACCCCCTAAAGAAAATCAATCCGTTCTTACCCTACTAGGCTAGGCTCTTGATCCTCGCTCCAGTCGTGCGCCACCGATTCATTTTTCTGGGATTCACTAATCGAACGCCTACCCCACGCGGCCATGCCACAGCTCCCTGCTAGAGACATCCATTGCAGATTTGTCGGCTCTCAACCCCGAGAGAAGACCACATCAGCATCGCGTTCACTGCCATGGCAAATCGATTCCAGGCCATTGCCTTTGATCCTCCCCATTCATGATTGGAAGAAATATAACTAGAAGATTAGAGAGCATCAAAGAAGGTATGACTCTAATAGCATATGCACTCCATTTTGCCATGATGATTGATAAAGATTTATTTGAGTAAAATGTCAATATTTACTTCTTTGTTGTTGCAATATGGCCATTGACAATTGATTAATTGGACACGGTTTAGCAATAGATATTATTTATTCAGATTTATGAGTCGGGGTTGCTCTTTGATCCTTCTGCTTGATACTTGGAAGAAATATAATCAGTCGATTAGGAGAATCTGAGAAGGAACGACTCTCAACATATGCGTGCACTTTTGCCTTGATGATTCACAAGTATTTATTATAAAATGATTGATAAAATGAACAATATTTATAAATGATGATCAATATCGCTTCTTAATTTTATTGTAATTTGACCATTGGTAATTGCTTGATGAGGCACAATTAGCGATAGACATTATTGAAATTTATGTTTGGGGTTATAATTTGATATATTTATTAAGAGGCCCCGGGTTATAGTTTCGCCCCGGGCCCCCAAAATCTTCCGACCGGCCCTGCCTGAGCTGCATGAGTGTACTATCTCATATCAGTGGGTTTGAATACTTTGGTTCTGCAGAGGGTTTTTCAGTGTTTTTTTATTGTGTTGTCCTGTCGTATCCCTAGCTCTTACATCATACTCCCTCCGTCCGAATTAAATGTTGCAGAAATGGATAAAACTGGATGTATCTAGAACTGAAATACGCCTAGACCCATCCATTTTTTCCCGGATGGAGGGAATACATGTCAATATGGCTTGCATTTCTATTCTTCAGTACCTATTCCATCTCTGCTATAGCATGTTCTGTAACTGAATCACCATTCTTCTATATAAGGCATGCAAGGGGAAGACGGCTATGTTAGAATCTGATGGGTTACAAACCAGGTCTTTGCAAAAGATCCAAATGCTAGGAGATAATAAACCAACTCCATTTTTCATCGATACTGCTCCAGCACAGAGAAACCCAACTCCCACTAATAATAAGCAGATTCCAGTGGCCAAAGAACTAGTCCGCTCCAGTCCAGCAAAAGAATGTCAACTCCATTCTAAGAAGTGTGTGCGTATCCTCGCATCATGAAATTTTATAGCATTCTGATCATATTTTCTACATGTTTCTTACCCATATATCTTTTAGAAAATAAGGTTAAACGATAGAAGACTTCCTCCATTGGGATCGTATTCGAGGAAAATATCTTGTGGGAATTCTCTGTGCTCCAATCCTGATGTAAGTACCTGTTGTATATCACTATATTTTTACATCAACATGTATTTTGTTAATCAGCGTGAATCTAACCTTTACCTGATCTAAAATTAGTTGTAGCAAAATGTTAAAGGTGCCAATGTTGATTTTTGTAAGGAAAACTGCCTGGTAGTTTTGCATACTGAGCTGCAGGAATGTACTATCTCATATCACGCACATTACTGAAATATAGTGCTTCTCTGGTTGCCCATTCATTCATTGTGTCAATGTTGCTTTCGTACTACCTTACTTGGCTGATGATAGCTGTGCCATATTGTGTTAATTTAGTGTAGGCTAGTGATGTCTACTACACAACCTTCTTCTTGTAGACATTGTTGGGCCTGCAAGTGCACAAGTTTTTAGGACAGTAGCAAATTTCCATCAAGTGGATGACCTAAGGTTTATCAATCCGTGGGAGGCGTAGGATGAAGATGGTCTCTCTCAAACAACCCTGCAAACAAATAACAAAGAGTCTCTTTTGTCCCCAACACACCCAATACAATGGTAATTTGTATAGGTGCACTAGTTCGGCGAAGAGATGGTGATACAAGTGCAATATGGATAGTAGATAAAGGTATTTGTAATCTGAAATTATAAAAATAGCAAGGGAACTAATGATAAAAGTGAGCGTAAACGGTATTGCAATGATAGGAAACAAGGCATAGGGTTTATACTTTCACTAGTGCAAGTTCTCTCAACAATAATAACATAGATAGATCATATAACAATCCCTCAACATGCAGCAAAGAGTCACTCCAAAGACACTAATAGGGGAGAAAAAACAAAGAGATTATGGTAGGGTACGAAACCACCTCAAAGTTATCCTTTCTGTTCTATCTATTCAAGAGTTCGTAGTAAATTAACATGAAGCTATTCTTTCCGCTCAATCTATCATAGAGTTCATACTAGAATAACACCTTAAGACACAAATCAACCAAAACCCTAATGTCAGCTAGATACTCCATTGTCACCTCAAGTATCCGTGGGCATGATTATATGATATGCATCACACAATCTCAGATTCATCCAACCAACACAAAGTACTTCAAAGAGTGCCCCAAAGTTTCTACCGGAGAGTCAAGACAAAAACGTGTGCCAACCCCTATGCATAGGTTCATGGGCGGAACTCGCAAGTTGGGCACCAAAACATAGATCAAGTGGCACATGATATCCCATTGTCACCACAGATAAACACGGCAAGACATACATCAAGTGTTCTCAAATCCTTAAAGACTCAATCCGATAAGATAACTTCAAGAGAAAAACTCAATCCATTACAAGAGAGTAGAGGGGGAGAAACATCATAAGATCCAACTATAATAGCAAAGCTCGTGATACATCAAGATCGTGCCATAGAGAGAACACGAGAGAGAGAACACGAGAGAGAGAGAGAGAGAGAGAGA
>NW_025225516.1:0-16563 GCF_018294505.1 Triticum aestivum
ACGTGGTCGATCCTTGGGTGGTAGAGCACAAAACCTTTATTAAGAAGACGTACAATGACCGAGGCCAACAGAGGACGGACGGAGATATACTCAAAGAGCACAACTCATGTTTCACGCGTTGGTTCAAGCAGAAGCTTCTGTCGTACCCTTTACATGAGGATTCTTCCACGGAAGAACAACTCATATTCGCCTTGTCACAGGGCGCCGAGCACAACCTGATGACCTATGAGGCGTACGATATCAACGGCTACACATTCTACACCGAGGACAAGGACATGAAGAGCGATGTTTATCAGAACTCCGGGGTAACGATGGAATCCTACACCGGTAACGACAAGGACAGATACTATGGAAGGATCGAGGAGATCTGGGAGCTGAGCTACGCTGGAGAGAAGGTCCCGATGTTCCGTGTCATATGGGCCAAAAACGTCATAAAAGAAGACCGGTATTTCACCACCATGGTTATACCCGAAGCCAAATCCAAGACCGCGGGCGCAAACGTCACCGCGAAAAATGAGCCATGGGTACTGGCTTTCCAAGTGGACCAATGCTTCTTCATTACCGACCCGCCAAAGCCCAGTCGTGTTGTCGTGCGGAGAGGCAAAAGGAAGATCATCGGAATGGATGGAGTAGCCAATGAGCAAGACTTCGACAAGTACGGCGACCCGAAGATCGAACATGACGACGACGATGAAGTAGCAGCACACACCACAAGAAGAAGCAGGACCACCCTACCTAAAGGACGTCGGTTCCATAGAAGAACTCCGTTTGCGAAAAAGAAGGGCAAGAAGATTGTGAACAGATAGCTAGCTAAGACCGATTGTATTTAAATCGTAGTCTTCATTTCTCGATTGTATTTCATGGGCACCTTTTGATATCATGAATATTTTTAAATTTCATGGGCACTTTTTGAATTCGTGTCTCCGGCACCGGCACGGGCATTGGAGCTTAATGCACCCGGGTGTACACCGACCGGCACCTCGCCAGCAAGCGCCCCCTCCGTCAGTTGCACGCCCGCCGTTGGCAGTGCCTCGACATTAGCCGAGCTCGACGGCATCACGGTAACTAAGCCTCTCGGCCGATGACTTCATCTCCTTGCCTTTGACTGGGCATCCCTGACGCCCTATACATGTTTTTCCAGGGCAGCGCCGACGTTCCTTGCACTCTTCTGCACTTCGTGGACGCCGAGTTGGTCGATGTCGCCAAGGGAAGAATCGTTCAACCGGGCAACCCCATGTACCACGGTAATCCGATGCCAACCACAATGTATAGGGTTGAAGTGGTCCGGGTGCTGCCAGGCTGCGACGAGCTATTACCTCCGATTCGACCCGCTGGGGCCGACGAAGAAGATGAGATGACCCTCGGCACCTGCGTAAACTGGCCCCTGCTATGGCCGAAGAGCCAGATTCGTTTGGGGGCGGGGGACACCACCCCACAGACAAGACCGCCAGTCGTGCCGGCGCCAAGCCATGGCAAGAACGCCGCAACGCTACCGGACCTGCCGAACATCCCTATGGCACAGGATCCGGACAGCCCTATGGCACAGGATCCGGACGGCGACGACAACGACGACGGTACATTTACCAAAGTTGATAAGTACTTTGCCGAACATGGGTACGCTGACGAGTTCTGCGGGCCTCTTTCTCAAGAACCCAACCAAGACCACCATGATCTAGCTGGTACGGCGGAGAAATCCAATTGCAACAAGCGTCGTCTGGCGTTCAGTTCTCAGGACACGCCTCTAGCTCCCGCCTTCACCGAGCCTCAGATAGCTGAGGCGCGAAATATTATCAGCCCCAACACGCTGAAGAAGGCGGTCTGTGAGCAGAACTCGGTCCCATTACAGGAGATCAAGAAGAAGGGCCGGAAACGAAAGACTAACAAGGGCGCCGGTGCGAGCCAGCCGGCACCGAGTTCGATCCGTGCTCAGGACAGGCCACCTTCACCTAAGGATATCTCGAGGAGGGTGCATGTGGCGGGTAAGGCGATGCTACCGCCAAATATGCTGAATGCTGCAACCGGTGCTATGCAGAGTCTGCACGACAGTGTTCTGATTTTGGAGAAGCGGCGTCTCAGAGAGAAGGATGTGGCATACCCGGTTTTCGTGGCCAAGGTGCTAGAGAGCAAGGGCTTTGTGGATGGCGACATCGGGGGTATGATCGTCCTGCGGTTTGATGACATCTTTGCTATGTTTAACCTTCATCCGTTGCACTACACCTTTGTTCGGCTGTTTTCACTAAGCATGCAGATGCGGATCATTAGAGACAATACCCCGGACATCGTGATAGTCGACCCCTTCTACATGCGTGCGAAGCACTTGAGCAGCGCTGGGGACCGCCAAGTTGCGAGTTCACACCTCGAAGGCGTCATTCTGGCAAACGCAGATAAGGATAACTTCCTTGTGCCTTACTTTCCCGAGTAAGTCATCCCTTAACCGCCCCGTAACATATGATTTCTTAGATTTCGATCGTTCTTTTTTTTCTAACATTCCGTGTTCTGTGCAGTGACACACATTGCACACTCATCCTCTTAAGCCCGAAATATTCCATGGCCACGTATTTCGACCCGAACCGTAACTCCATGATAGACTACACAAATGTGAAGAAAGTTCTTGATGATGTTCTCCCCGGCTACACCCAATCTGGAGGCACCTTCACCAGGCCAGTTCGTAAGTACGGCAAGCACATCTTCTCACACAATACGAAGTTCTGCTGCGTCAAGCAGCCGCCTGGCGGTCAGAAGGATGCCTACTACGCCCTCCATCACATGAGGGCGATCGTAAGGGACCATCATCACCTTCTGCTACCAGACAATCTCAAAGATTGGGCCGCGAGCTTGTCGGCAGTCCAGGACGCGGACCTCAGACAAGAATTCTTTCGCATCCAGTCGGAGTTTGCGGACATCATCCATCAAGATGTCCTTCATACCGCGGGGCAGTTCTTCCTCAGATATCAACCGTCCAACAGTGAGATAGATGAAACGCTACAAATGCAGGGTGACAACGACCGTGATTTCATGACCATCACGACAGACGGCGGCTTCACCCACGCTCCTGTCCGATGAGTTGAGTCGAAAGTAGTGATGTGTAGTTCTGAAACATTGATTGGCTCATGTTGTAATTAAACTTTAATGAATTCGGATGTCTCTTTGGTTTGGACGGTTGTTCAACTTAGATGTAATCGATGCTATTTATTAGTAGGACCATGAATCGTGCTATTAATGTCTTGCTTTTCTCTTCCGATCCTTTTGTTGCATACTTACACAGTGCTTATGTATTGTCTGTTGTTTGGCTTGTGCATAGAGATGCCGTCGTATGTCGTGTACAAGGGTAAGGTTCCCGGAGTCTATGATGACTGGGAGGAGTGTCGGAGACAGGTTCACCGTTTCAGCGGTAACAGTTACAAAGGGTACACCACTAGGGCGGAGGCCGAATCTAGATACGCCCGCTATCTAGCGGGAGAAAGGAGGGAGCGTTGGAGGAACCGGATGAAGACCAGTTTGATCGCGATGATGCTCATCATGATGACCACAGCTCTCTTCTATGTGATGGTAGTTTAGATGATCGATATCGACTTGTAATGTGAAGGCAAACTCGATACTCGCGGTCTTGAGACTTGTAGTGTTTTATCTTTGTCCGGTCTTTTGAATCCGGAGACTAATATGATGAATTGTATTCGGAGACTAATCTTCTATTGTATTTGATGAATCTGATGTTGTTGTGTGCTGCTGTCTATATTCTATGCAATAATATATTTTGTAACATGTGCAAAAATCAGAAAAGCAAAAAAAATAAAACCTAATATTCATACTAATGGCGCACCACACAAGACACTAATGGCGCACTGTGATCATCACACTAATGGCGCATTAGCTGCTGGTGCGCCATTAGAATGCCAAAGCACATTTGTACATATGGCCCCTGGGAGGCATTCTAATGGCGCACTGCAGGCTATACTAATGGCGCACTACGCGGTGCGCCATTAGAACACCAGATACTAATGGCGCACCAGTAGTGCGCCATTAGAATTTAATTCTAATGGCGTGATGCCACTGGCGCACCAGTAGTGAGCCATTAGAAGGCAAATTCGGTGCGCCACTAGCATGCCTTTTCCTTGTAGTGGCTTGTGCATGTCAGATTGATCCTGGATGAGCTGGAGCACCAAGTCGCCTTCCTGAAAAGCTCTGCTCCTAACCCGGCGGCTGTGATAGCGGCGCAGGTCCTGCTGGTAAATCGCCGAGTGGGCTATTGCCAAGTCTCGCTCCTCATCCAATAGGTCAAGTGCCTCCTGTCGAGCCTTTTTGTTATCCGCCTCAATGTAAGCCGCCACACGGGGCGAGTCATGTCGTATGTCACTTGGCAGAACTGCCTCTGATCCATAGACCATGAAGAAAGGTGTATATCCCGTAGATCTATTAGGCGTAGTGTTGATGCTCCATAACACGGAGGGTAACTCCTCTACCCAACAACCCGGAGTCCGCTGTAAAGGGACTAAAAGCCGGGGCTTGATGCCTCTAAGGATCTCTTGATTAGCTCTTTCTGCCTGACCATTGGACTGGGGATGAGCAACAGCCGAAATGTCAAGCCGGATATGTTCTCTTTGATAGAACTCTTCCATGGCACCTTTAGAGAGATTAGTGCCATTGTCAGTTATGATGCTATGTGGGAAGCCAAAACGAAAAATCACCTTTTTCATGAACTGAACCGTCGTGGCTGCGTCACACTTACTGACCGGCTCTGCCTCAACCCACTTGGTAAACTTGTCCACTGCCACCAGCAGATGTGTCTTTTTATCCTTAGACCTTTTGAAAGGTCCAACCATGTCAAGCCCCCAGACCGCAAACGGCCAAGTGATTGGGATCATCCTCAATTCTTGAGCCGGCACATGAGCTCGTCATGAGTACTTTTGACAACCATCACATTTGCTGACCAAATCCTCCGCATCAGCATGAGACGTCAGCCAATAGAAACCATGACGAAAAGCTTTGGCTACGAGAGATTTCGACCCGGCATGATGGCCACAATCCCCTTCATGGATCTCACGGAGTATTTCTTGGCCTTCTGTAGGCGACACACAACATTGAAATGCCCCAGTGACATTTAGATGGTGTAACTCACCGTTAACAATCATCATGGACTTGGAACGCCTGATAATTTGTCTTGCCAAGGTCTCATCCTCAGGTAACTCACCCCGGGTCATGTAAGCCAAATAAGGCACTGTCCAATCCGGGATGACATGAAGAGCCGCCACCAGTTGTGCCTCCGGGTCTGGCACCGCTAGTTCTTCCTCGGTAGGCACCTTGACAGAAGGGTTATGCAAAACATCAAGAAAGGTGTTAGGTGGCACTGGCTTACGTTGAGATCCGAGCTGGCTTAAAGCATCAGCCGCCTCGTTCCTCCTTCAATCAATGTGCTCCACTTGATAACCTTTGAAATGTCTAGCCACAACATCTACTTCGCGTCGATATGCCACCATGAGAGGATCCTTGGAATCCCACTTGCCTGACACCTGCTGAGCGACGAGATCTGAGTCGCCCAGGCACCTTATCCGGCTTAAGCTCATCTCCTTGGCCATCCGAAGACCATGAAGTAAGGCCTCGTACTCAGCTGCATTGTTAGTACATGGGAACATAAGCCGGAGGACATAACAAAATTTGTCACCTCGAGGGGAAGTTAAGACCACTCCAGCCCCGAGCCTTCTAGCTGCTTGGACCCGTCAAAGTGGATAGTCCAATATGTGTTATCTGGCTTCTCCTCAGGTGCCTGCAATTATGTCCAATCATTGATAAAGTCCACCAAGGCATGAGACTTAATAGCAGTCTGAGGCATGTACTTCAAACCATGAGGTCCAAGCTCAATAGCCCACTTGGCGACTCGTCCTGTGGCCTCCCTATTCTGGATGATGTCTCCCAAAGGGGCAGAACTTACCACAGTTATAGGATGACTTTGAAAGTACTGCTTTAACTTCCGGTTGGCCATAAACACTCCATAAACGAGTTTCTGCCAGTGTGGATATCTTTGCTTAGACTCAATGAGTACCTCACTGACATAATAAACCGGCCGCTGAACCGGATACTCCTTGCGAGCCTCCTTACGCTCCACCACAATGGCCACGCCGACGGCTCGTGAATTGGCAGCCACATATAACAACAAAGGCTCTTTATCAATTGGAGCCGCAAGAACCGGCGGTTCAGACAATTGTTTTTTCAAGTCCTCAAAAGCAGCATCAGCGGCATCGCTCCAGACAAAAGTATCCGCCTTCTTCATCATTTGATACAGTGGTAGGGCCTTCTCACCTAACCGGCTTATGAACCGGCTTAAAGCGGTGACGCGACCCGCCAATCGCTGAACATCATTGATGCACGCCGGTTTAGCCAGAGAGGTGATTGCCTTAATCTTCTCCGGGTTAGCTTCAATGCCTCTATTTGATACCAGAAAACCCAAAAGCTTACCTGCAGGTACATCAAATACACACTTGGCCGGGTTAAGCATCATCTTGTAAACCCGGAGATTATCAAAGGTCTCTTTTAAATCAGATATCAAGGTTTCCTTTGCTCTGGACTTCACCACAATGTCATCCACATAAGCATGAACATTACGCCCAATTTGATCGTGCAAACAGTTCTGCACACACCATTGATACGTCGCCTGGGCACTTTTGAGTCCAAATGGCATAGATACATAGCAGAAGGCTCCAAACGGAGTGATGAAAGCCGTCTTCTCCTGGTCCTTAACTGCCATTTTGATCTGATGATAACCAGAGTAAGCATCCAAAAAACTCAAACGTTCACAACCCGCCGTAGCATCAATAATGTGATCAATATGGGGGAGGGCAAAGGGATCAGCCGGACAAGCTTTGTTTAAATCTGTGTAATCCACACACATCCGCCAAGTGCCGTTCTTCTTGAGGACAAGCACCGGGTTAGCCAACCACTCTGGGTGAAAAACATCCACAATAAACCCGGCCGCTAAGAGCTGGGCCACCTCTTCCCCAATAGCCTTCTGTCTCTCCTCGTTGAACCATCGGAGAAACTGTCTGACCGGCTTATACTTTGGATCAATATTGAGAGTGTGCTCAGCGAGTTCCCTCGGTACACCCGGCATGGCAGAAGGTTTCCATGCAAAGATGTCCCGGTTCTCACGGATGAACTCAATGAGCGCGCTTTCCTATTTAGGATCCAAATTGGCACTGATACTGAACTGTTTAGAGGCATCTCCCGGGGTAAAGTCAACAAGCTTTGTCTCAGCGGCCGATTTAAACTTCAACGCCGGGTCATGCTCAGTAGTTGGTTTCTTGAGGGAGGTCATGTCCGCCGGGTCAACATTGTCTTGATAAAATTTGAGCTCTTCGGCCGCACAGGCCGACTCTGCATAAGCCGCGTCCCCTTCTTCACATTCCAGGGCCACCTTCTGACTTCCATGCACAGTGATGGTGCCCTTGTGACCCGGCATCTTGAGCTGCAAATAAACATAACACGGCCGGGCCATGAACTTGGCGTAAGCCGGCCGCCCAAACAGAGCATGATATGGGCTCCTGATTTTGACCACCTCAAATGATAACTTCTCAGCCCTGCAATCATGTTCGTCTCCGAAGGCCACCTCCAGCTCAATCTTGCCAACTGGGTAAGCCGAGTTACCCGGAACCACCCCATGGAAAATAGTGTTGGATGTTCTCAAAATCTTCTCAGTCAACCCCATGCGCTGAAAGGTCTCGTAGTAGAGGATATTGATACTGCTACCGCCGTCCATGAGTACCTTAGTGAACTTATATCCACCAACCTGGGGTGCCACCACCAAGGCTAACTGACCTGGGTTATTGACCCGCGGAGGGTGATCCTCTCTGCTCCATATAATTGGCTGCTCTGACCACCTCAAATAACGAGGAATTGCCGGCTCAACAGAATTTACGGCCCTCTTATGAACCTTTTGGTCGCGTTTGCACAAGCTAGTGGTAAACACGTGATACTGTCCACCACTCAACTGCTTTGGATGGCTTTGATAGCCCGACTGCTGCTGCTGCTGCCCTCCTTGACCAGACTGCTGCTGATTATTACCACCTGGGTTCCCCTGAAAGCCAGAATTTGAGCCACCACCCGGGCCATGAAAGCCGCCAGCCCCTGAGCCACCGCCAGGTCTGTGACTGCCATCAAAGGTGTTGGAATTTTTAAATGCCTTCATGATCGCACAATCCTTCCATAGGTGTGTGGCGGGGTGCTCCCGGATGCCGTGTTTTGCGCAGGGCTCATTGAGTAGCTGCTCAAGAGATGGGCCTGACCCGCTGGACCGAGGCGGCTTACCCTTATATCTCTTATTATTACCTCGCACGTTGGCATTGGCCACGAACTCCGGGTTACCTTCCGCTTTACACTTATTGCCGCCTTGATTCCCCGGGTTATGCTGCTGACCCTTTCCATTGCCGTTCCTTTTTCCCTTCCCTGTCTTCTCATCGTCAGACACGGGATCCTTGGTACTATCAGATTCGGCATATTTGACTAAAGCCGCCATCAGCGTACCCATATCCGCGAGGTCACGTTTAAGGCGCCCCAATTTCTGTCTCAGCGGCTCAAAGCGGCAATTTTTCTCCAGCATAAGGACTGCAGAGCCGGCATCCATCTTGTCGGAGGAATGAATGATCTCCTTGACCCGGCGTACCCAATGGGTGGTGGACTCACCTTCCTCTTGCTTGCAATCCGTCAAGTCCACAATCGACATAGATTGCTTACAGGTGTCCTTGAAGTTCTGGATGAACCGGGCCTTTAACTCGCCCCATGAACCAATGGAATTGGGTGGCAGGCCCTTTAACCAAGGCCGGGCCGTTCCATCTAGCATCATGGTGAAATATTTAGCCATCGCTGCGTCACTAACTTCCAACAGCTCCATGGTCATCTCATAACTCTCAATCCATGCTCCGGGCTGCAAGTCGGCCGTGTAATTCGACACCTTTCGAGGTCCCTTGAAGTCTTTGGGCAACTGCACATTACGTAAAGCCGGAACCAGACAAGGAACACCACCGGTTCTAGTGGCGACTCCCGCCTCAACCGAAGTTGTAGGATACTCTGGAAAATCTTGATGTGCCATATGTTGAGCCGCCGCCTAAGCCGCCTGCTCGTTCTCGTGACGTATTCGATCTTGCACCAGGTTATAGCCACCGGGCTGGGTACGGCGTTGGGCGTTGCTTGACAAAGCTTCCGACTCCATGTGTCTGCTGTAACTCGGGCTCTGGTTCTGGGGAGGTGGTGCTACCCAGGGCGGGGGAGTTGAATGAATCCTGTCTCGGTTGTAAGAATAGGTCTCCTGCTGAGCTAAAGCCGTCTGGAGGAGCTCTCTGACTCTCCGGGTCTTTACTACCGCCGTGTCATCACCCTCCATAGGAAGAGCCGCCAAACACGCTGAAGCTGCGATTAAATTCTCCATGGGGTTGGAAAAGTGACCTGGTGGAACCGGCACATAACACGGTGGTGGCATGCTCACGTGAGGTGGTGCCATCTCCCGAGGCTGAGTCGGCCCTCCTGTTCTGGCTGTCATAAACTGATTGGCCTCCGGCGGGTTACTTCGGCCGGCTCCAAGGGTAGCAAAAAGTACCTGAGGGTCATAACTCGGAAGTAAACAAGACTGAGTTTTCTGATGTCTCCTCCTCATTACCTCATTGGATGCGTTTAAGCTCATCGTGAGCTGGTAAGCTTCTGACTGCAAGCACTGTGCCCGGGCGTCGAGAGCCACCGGCTCTGTAGCTAGTCTAGTATCCTCAGCTGCCAAGGCCTCCTTGGCCTGAGCTATCTCTTCACGCACCTGAGCTACCGCTGCGTCATGCTCATCTTTGTCTGCAGGAATAACCGTGGCAGTTAACAGGGTCGTAAGCTTGTCCATGAGATCCATCAGCACCTGAGCCGGTGGGCGCACGGGGCCGCATGCCCCGGCTACTCCTAATCCGGATGTGATCGTTGCTGCAGTTGTAGAGTTTGAACCGGGCTGGGTTCCAGCCATGAAGATCCCTGCCCATCTCGGTGGCTCACAGGGGTCTAAAATACTGCTGCCATCGGAACAGCCCCCGAGCGCGCCGTCTTGCACCTGATACAACGAATCTGTTGAGCCGGTGGACGAGTCACCGTCGGAGAGGACGGCCGTCTCACCTCCATCTTCAGATCCTTCAGGAAATACCTCTCTGTGGACATAGCCCAAGAAGGCATGCCTCAAGACAGGTTGAGTCCGGGTCTTCCTTGCACGCTGAGCCGTCTCGACGAGGTCGGTGCAGTTGTCTGGCTCAGGGCCCGGCTCACCGATCCAGCCTATGAAGACGTGGATTCCGCCGAAGGGGACCCGGTATCCGTACTCAATTGAGCCAGCATCGGGACCCCAGCCTTTGTCGTTGATGTAGATCTTGCCGCGACGACTCTTGGTCATCCGGCCCACTACGTATCCCTTGAGCCCTTCGAAGTTGCCCTTCAAGAACTCAAATCCACCGTGCGCTGGCCCCACGGTGGGTGCCAACTGTCGTGGAATTGTCACGTCAGATGTCCTCGTGAAAGGACTTAGTTGTGGAGCCATCGCAACTAGGAAGCTTGAAGGGGTTAAATCGGGACAAAGGACACGAGTGGGTTTATACTAGTTCGGCCCCTTACGGTGAAGGTAAGGCCTACGTCTAGTTGGGTTGGTATTGATGTTTCGATGACCAGGGAGCGAGACACGCTATGCCTTGTTCTGGATGAGTTGTTTCTTGCCCTAAACCGCCAGCGGGTCGTCCCCTTATATACACGGGTGGACGCCCTGCGACTTACAGAGTCCCGACCGGCTTATTAACAATGTCCCGGCTCGGTGACTAGTTAAATCTACCTTATGTTACAAGTCATGCCATCATGACAGTTTACTACAACGGGCCTTAAGTCGCCAGCGGGCCTTAAGCCCTTCTTGAACCGCTATCTTCATGCTTGGCTTGGGCTTCTCTCTGATGAGCCTCTTTTCGTAACCCGGCCCCTCCTGGGCGGCTTACACAAATAGTTATATTCCCAACACATGCCATTAATTATTGCCATGCCTTGGTCTTGCTGCTTTGCCCACGGGACTAATAAACCCGGACGGAGGGAGTACCTTGGTTGGTGAGAGGTTTGAATTAAGCCCTGCAAACTGGAAAGGAGGTACTAGTACGTACGTGATCCACTATTTATTCGTGTAGGATCGAGTAGGTCGTTTCTTCAATTGAGCCCTGCAAACCGGAAAGGAGGTAGTACGTACGTGATCCGCTATTTATCCGTGTAGGATCGATAGTGTAGCTTGTCAGTTTCTTCAAAGGTAGGCATTTTTATCCATGTAGGATCGATAGTGTAGCTTGTCAGTTTATTCAGAGGTAGGCATTTTTATTCAAAAAACTGCCACTTCGCATCTTGCATCACAAATAAAACTGCCAGGAGCACATTTTTAGGCTAGCTAGTGATCGATCAGTAACTTGTAAACACTGAGCGAACAGAAATAATTAACTGTTAATGCATCTCAATGATTCACAGATCATATACAAATATGTAGCTCCAAAAGCAAAGATCAGCCACTTCGGATCTTGCGTCGCAACTAAAACTAACTAGTACGATTCCCATACATAAGATCAACATGTTGATGCATCTCAATGATTCACAGATCATATACAAATATGTAGCTCCAAAAGCAAAGATCTAGAAAAAACATTTGTTCTTCCTACTAACGCGGATGCTTCTCTTGGCCAACATTTAGAACAGACTGAAAGACAAATTTGTTTGTGAAGTCTACAATTCCTCTTGCAAACATAAGTGGTTTCACCAACAGCTGGAAGCATGAGAATGAACCACACATGATGGAGGAACATCCACTGCAATATGATTTGTTCTTCTCTCGATCACACCGCGAGACTATTTTTGGAATACAAACTTTAACTTAGGCAAAATGATGCCCATTGTATAATCAGATCAAAGCAATGAAGCACCTAGTGTTGGCCTATAAATAGTACAGTACTAATTTTCTGCAGTCCATGAAGTGACTATCCAATCTTTGTGTCTATTTTCAAATGGCACTGCATGCAACGACTATACTATTCTCTTGTGCAGTTCAACCAAAATTGCAGAAACTTTGTTTGCTTACCAAATAGCAACGGGCAGACATCTCTGTCTGCACAAATATCAAGCAGCTAGTAAACATATACCACACCATGTATTTTCGGCTTAAACATGTCTCTTCCGCTTAGCAGCTGTCATGTTCTGCAATGGACAATCTGATACAGTTATGTTTTGCCCTGGACAATTTCATACTGAATTGATTTGCTGGTTCAGAGAAGAAATATAGCACCTATTCTTCATCAGACCAAGGATATCCATGTTCACAGTGATGGAAGAGGTGAAATTGATACAACTAAAATTGAGCATCCAATCATTGAATCATGTCCTGCACCTCCAAAGTAGGTCCACCCTGCCAATAAATTCACATGCAAACCACTAGTATTACTATCTAATGACAGTACAAAAAAGTAGCAAGATAGTAGCAAACCATGTACCTTCGTAATGAACAGCTCATAGTGCCACCAATTGGATATAAAGGTTGGAAAAAAAACATGCTCCTAATGTTGAACCAGTTGGACTTTTTGTGCAGTTCCACAAAAATCGAGCATCCCTGTTTGCATAGATATTGAAAGTGTGATTACTATAAAAGTGGCACTAGTTGAAGCACAGACTCACAAATATAAGCATTCCAATTTCTTAATGGGAAAAGGTAGCAAGACTATTTCTAACCACCTGTTTGAAGGAATAAATAAAGCAACAACGGCTGATGTCAGGAAGGCATACATAGTTTTTTCTGAAAAACTGAGCCATTCCTGACCTTTCCTCTTCTTTTAAGCAATTTTTGTGCAGTTCTACTAAAATAAAATGCCATCACTGCCTTGAAAATTCAGTGACACTGTACAAAAGGAAATGACTTAACATTACATCATGATGTCAGGTATGTAGTCGACAGGCATTAGAGACAAACATACAGACCTCCTCCGATAACATATGAACATTAATTTTAACAAAGGTGTGACTAGCTTTACCAGGATAATTTGAGTGAACTCTACACCCTCTGTTCCTTAATATCCTTAATATAAGACGTTTTCGCGGTTCAATTTAAAGAACCCAAACGTCTAGTATTTAGAAAAACAGGTAGTAGTTTTCCTGAGCACATATCTGGGAAAGCTTGCCACACTTTATTTATGTCCATACGCTAACGCAACACCATTCGAATACTACAAATATACACTAATCCAGTGGCTAGTGCAACAGTAGAGTAGTTAGTTTGTTACAGGGTACAATACAATGGTTTTACTGAACAGATTTCAATAAACTCTAGCACTGGAAGGTTTCTATAAGAATTAACAATACAAAATGTAAAGGTAACAAGTTTTAGCATTGGTATACAAAAGTCTGAAGGTAACTAGCATTATTAACTAATGACAGTATAAAAAAATTGCAAACCATGTACCTCCAAGGTAAATATCATTTCGAACTCGGGGGGACCTTAAAAATTGCTATCCCAATCTTGATAAACGATCAAACATAAAAACTTGATCGAACGAATCAAGAGAATAGCCGGAGGAGGAGGTACCCACACTTTGCTATCCCAATCTTGATAATCGATCAAACATAAAAACTTGATCGAACGAATCAAGAGAACAGCCGGAGGAGGAGGTGCCCACTCTTGACCTTTTCCTCTTGTCTTCATAATTGTCTGTGCAGTTTAACCAAAATAAAATGACATCAGCGCCTTGGCATTTTGGTGACACTCTACAAAAAAATTAACTTATCTCATGAAAGTGAGGTATGTAATCTATAAGCATTAACAGTGCAAAAATCTGAAGGTAGTAACATGTTTCATCTTTGGTATACTGGCTGTGCAACATCATTAGAATGCCTTAGCTGAAAAATCTTTAATACATCCACAATCAACAGCTAACCCTGAAATAATCCAATGACATTAAATGGCATTGCTTAAATTTATCGGTGGCATTAGACTGAGAGCGGCATTAGTTAAATGTGGCATCACTTTAGCAGTAGCATTGCTTGACTTGACTGCTGGCGTTATACTAACATAAAAAAAGTGGCAATAAGAGCATGGGAGGCCCATTCGGACAGTGGGCGCACCAGTACGATGTACCTCCACGGACGCAGAGTGGTGAGGGAGGTATGGTTGCCCAGAGCAACAAATATCCAAGCAGCATATGTGGATTACGTCCCATTTTTGTTCTCTTTAGACACCTTTTTCCTATGTGAGGACAACAAACTGATCGACCTGGTCATTCTCTATTGCGTTGTCATGCCTTTCTACCCTTCTTCAACCAAGAGACACGAGACTCTTTCCTTAGATACTAATTTTCCCCTTTTCAACCTAGATGCGGGTTCGATGCCTACTCTCTTGGACAGTATAGTCTCCCTTCCTTCCCTCATTCAACCCAGACATGGATTAGTCTGCATAAAGTAGGGTTTCCTTTAATAGTGCAAATTATGGTTTTCGTCTGCATGGCCAGCAGAGCAGAGGATAGCAAATTGGGAAGATGGTGGAGTGGAAAAAGATCCACATGCAACAACGTGGCAGATGGGGCAATAGAACAAGGGTATGGTTCAGAAAGAGGTAGCATACCTGAGGGTTGGCGGGAAGTGGCTTCTCTCGTGGTCGTCGTCCTCTGCACACACTACGGCAGCGAGCTTGGGGACGGAGGCCATCCCGCAGGGGCGCTAGGTCTGAGAGGATGGCCTTGTCGTCAGTGCGTGACCTCGCTCGCCGATGATGAGTGCGTCAACACTACACGTCCTTTTCTTACCCGATGGATCTGTGACCACTGGTGAGGAGGGGGAGAGGGGCCGTCTTTTTTAGATCTGGAGAGAGGGTGGTAGTGTGAGAAGCAAGTGGGCGGCCCTTGGCAAGAAAGCGCTGAAGCTCCAGACTATATATCTTTTTTATACTACTAGTACTAGAGGTGGAGTAGTGGTAGAGTAGTTTATATTTTCTCTGCGTACAGTACCAGTTAGTCGTGCTTCAAAACTGAACGGCACACCATTAAAAAAATAAAGGTCAATAACTAATGTGGCACCTCGGGCCAACACGGCCAGATCGCATTTTGCACGAGAAATTACACACCGTGTTTCATTGACATGTGGTCCCGTTCCAACATATCAGTGAGACGACGGCGAGTAGTAGGAGTATTTCCGAACGAACGTGTAGGCCGGGGCGCCTCGTCGTGAACCGTGGCAAACTGGCAACCGTCCACCGACTCTTCGCCTTTCCCTCTTGATTTGGAACTGTTGTTGCACGCTCTTCCTCTCCCTCCTCCATTTTCCTTTAGCCCTTCACCCTTTCTTCTGCCATTGTTTGATCGTCTTCTCCATGGAGGGAATAGGCCAGAAATGACCCCGTTATTCTTGCCCCGATCTGAAAGATGATGTGGTGGAGGAACTCATTGATCGGTGTGACGTCATCACCTCGGCTGGCATGGCATGATCGTTCAAGCCCATTCTCGACTCAACTAATAACATCATTACAAGGAGCCCAAGAGTCAAGGAGCGGTTTGATCTCCCCTATCTTCTTCGCGTTGACCCTGATGACTGGCGCCGGCACGACGGAGGCCTCGCCCTGTGCAAGTTGATGCCGCTTGATAATGATACGTATGATGTTAAGATGCCATCGCTTGAGGGCAAGGCTTGGGCAGGCGCAAATGGAGATTGGGTTGTTTACATTGGGTCCAACTGCGAGTGGGAACTTGTGAATGTGTACACTCGTGACCGGGTTCCACTTCCAAAAATCTTAGCAGACTGCCCAGAGCTTGAGCACACCGGTATTGTACGCACGTTCAAATACGATCATGGTGACTGTATTCTACGGAAGATAGCAATTTGTCGAGTTCCCAACCGCTCTTGGAATTACAACAACTATGAAGTTGTTGCTATCTTCGACAAGCTTGTTGCCGTCCTTGGTGGTTTGCTCGATGGATATTGCTCAAAAATCAGTTTCTCTACACGGATGAGTACTGTGATGCAATTCAATACGAGGGCCTTGTGTTTTCTGCCACCACTCATGGCACTGTTTTTGCATGGCATCCTCGTAGTTTCGGTACGTTTGTCTTCCACCGTAATTATAATTGTTTCATCCACATGCATGTGGGTTAGCAAGTTTCCCTTTACTAATTAATCTTCTTCTTGTGTTTCCAAGGTCCTATGAACATTCCACCACCTATACTTGAAAAAAATTATAACCAAGGGGGAGATGATGATGGTGATGATCACGAGCAGCGCCCATATACTCTTTGGCGCCTGGCAACTAATTCCGATGGATCACCTCTTCTTGTGTGTATACAGCCCACTGATGATGTTACTGCTAAGGAAGTAGGTGTAGTCTCTCATGGTCGCACTCTCCAGACATATTCCAACACCCGTTGCATGGTATTCGGGATGGATACTAGTGTGCTAGCGCCAACTCCTTCTCCCTGGTATAGAAGTGATAGTCTTGCAGAAAACTCGCTCTTCCTTGGACAAAACTATCCAATGATGGTGAAAGGCGATCCAACTGCTGTTGACACAACA
>NW_025225517.1:0-8348 GCF_018294505.1 Triticum aestivum
GGTGTGTTACAGCAAGGATGATTGTGGTAAACTAACAAGCAAAGACCAATATAATATACGACGCTCCAAGCAAAACACATATCATGTGGCGAATAAAAATATAGCTCCAAGTAAAGTTACCAATGAACGAAGACGAAAGAGGGGATGCCTTCCCGGGGCATCCCCAAGCTTAGGCTTTTGGATATTCTTGAATATCTTGGGGTGCCTTGGGTATACCCAAGCTTAGGCTCTTGCCACTCTTTATTCCATAGTCCATAAAAGCTTTACCCAAAACTTGAAAACTTCACAACACAAAACTCAACAGGAAATCTTATAAGCTCCGTTGGTGAAAGAAAACAAAACCACCACATAATGTACTGTAATGAACTCATTATTTATTTATTTTGGTGTTAAACCTACTGTATTCCAACTTCCTTATGGTTTATAAACTAATTTATTAGCCATAGATGCATTGAAATAAGCAAACAACACACGAAAAACAGAATCTGTCAAAAACAGAACAGTCTGTAGCAATCTGTAACTAACGCAAACTTCTGGAACTCTAAAAATCCTACCAAAAGAGGACGTACTGGAAAATTTCTCTATTGATCAGCAGAAAAAAGAATCAATGCAAAATCACGTTTCTGTGATTTATTGAATTTTTTCTCATGAGCGCAAAGTTTCTGTTTTTCAGCAGAATCAAATCAACTATCATCGTAGGTTATCCTATAGGTTCTACTTGGGACAAACACTAAATAAAACATAAAAACACATATAAACAAAAAGTAAAAACAAAATTTAACACTAAAAAGGAACAAAAACAAAGAATATAAAGAAAACTGGGTTGCCTCCCAATTAGCGCTATCGTTTAACGCCCCTAGCTAGGCATAAAAGCGAAGATAGATTCAAGTAGTGCCATCTTTGGCACTAGATTCATAAGTAGCACGCATGATAGATTAAAATTTGACTTTATTTCTTGGAAAGTGCTCCATGCCTTTCTTTAAAGGAAATTGGAATCTAATGTTCCCTTCCTTCATATCAATAATCGCACCAATCGTTCTAAGGAAAGGTCTACCAAGAATAATAGGGAAAGAAAGATTGCAATCTATATCAAGAACGATAAAATCTACGGGCACCAAATTTCTATTTGCAACAATAAGAATAGCATTGATCCTTCCCATAGGCTTTTTAATGGTGGAATCCGCAAGGTGCAAATTTAAAGAGCAATCATCAAGATCATGGAAACCTAGAATATCACATAAAGTTTTCGAAATTGTGGAAACACTAGCACCCAAATCACACAAAGCAAAACACTCATAATCTTTAATTCTAATCTTTATAGTAGGTTCCCACTCATCATTAAGTTTTCTAGGTATAGAAACTTCCAAATTGAATTTTTCATCATAAGATTGCAACAAGGCATCAACGATATGTTTGGTAAAAGCTTTATTTTGACTATAAGCATGAGGAGAATTAACAACGGATTGCAACAAGGAAATACAACCTTTTAAAGAGAAAATATCATAATCAAATTCCTTGAAATTCGAGATAGTAGGTTCAATATTATTAGAAGTTGAGGATTCTCCAATCTCTCTTTTACCAAATTTAACATCAAGATCTAAAGATTCCGAATTTTTGGGACGCCTTCTAGGCAAAGTTGATTCATCATCACTCCCATAATCATCAAAATTCATATTGCAAAACATAGATCTAATCGGAGACGCATCAATAACTTTAAGATCCTCATCATTATTTTCATGGAGACTAGAAGAACACGCTTTTATAAAGCTTTCTTTTTTAGCACGCAATCTAGCGGTTCTTTCCTTGCACTTGTAAATGGAGATTCTCATTACTTTGAGAGACTCATTGATATCATGCTTAGGAGAAGAAGATCCAAGTTTAAGATAATTAACATCAAGCGGAAGTCTATCAATGTTCCTAGCCAAATCATCAACTTTGAGCAATTTTTCTTCAAGCAAAGCATTAAAATTCTTTTGAGAAATCATAAATTCTTTCACACTATTCTCAAAATCAGAGGGCATCTTATTAAAATTACCATAAGAATTATTGTAGGAATTTCCATAATTATTAGAGGGATTACTAGGGAACGGTCTAGTATTAAAATTTCCTCTATAAGCATTGTTTCCAAAACTATTCCTACCAACAAAATTCACATCCATAGAATCATTATTATTCTCAATCAAGGAAGACAAAGGCATATCATTGGGATCAAGAGGGGTATTTTTAGTAGAAAACATCTTCATAAGTTCATCCATCTTTCCAATCAAAACATTGATTTCTTCTATAGCATGCACTTTTTTACTAGAAGATCTTTCGGTGTGCCATTGAGAATAATTAGCCATAATATTATCAAGAAATTTTGCAGCATCTCCTAACGTAATTTCCATAAACATGCCTCCCACGGCCGAATCTAAGAGATTTCTAGAAGCAAAGTTCAAACCGGCATAAAAATTTTGTATGATCATCCATAAATTCAAACCATGAGTAGGGCAATTGCGAAGCATCAATTTCATTCTTTCCCAAGATTGGGCAACATGCTCATGATCAAGTTGTTTAAAATCCATAATAGCGTTCCTAAGAGTGATGATCTTAGCGGGAGGAAAATACTTAGAGATAAAAGAATCTTTGCACTTGTTCCAAGAATCAATACTGTTTTGGGGCAAAGACGAAAACCAAATTTTAGCATGATCTCTAAGTGAAAACGGAAATAACTTCAATTTGACAATATTGTTATCCGTATCTTTCTTCTTTTGCATATCACACAAATCAACAAAATTGTTTAGATGAGTAGCGGCATCTTCACTAGGAAGGCCGGCAAATTGATCTTTCATAACAAGATTCAGCAAAGCAGCATTGATTTCACAAGACTCGACATCATTAAGAGGAGCAATCGTAGTGCTAAGGAAATCATTATTGTTGGTATTCGAGAAGTCACACAACTTGGTATTATCTTGTGCCATGGCAACAAGTAATCCAACACACAAGCAAACAGAAAAACAGCAAGCGAAAAGAGAGGAGGAGATTGGGAAAGAGAGGGCGAATAAAACGACAAAGGTGAAGTGGGGGAGAGGAAAATGAGAGGCAAATAATGTAAATGCGAGGAGATGGGTTTGTGATGGGTACTTGGTATGTCTTGACTTGAGCGAAGACCTCCCCGGCAACGGTGCCAGAAATCCTTCTTGCTACATCTTGAGCTTGCGTTGGTTTTCCTCGAAGAGGAGAGGGTGATGCAGCAAAGTGTAACGTAAGTATTTCCTTCAGTTTTTTAGAACCAAGATATCAATCCAGTAGGAGGCTCCTCAAAAGTCCCACGCACCTACACAAACAAACTAAGAACTCGCAACCAACACAATAAAGGGGTTGTCAATCCCTTCACGGCCACATGCGAAAGTGAGATCTGATAGAGATAGTATGATAAGATAAATATATATTTGGTATTTTATAATATAGATGCAAAAACTAAAGATGCAAATAAACATAGATTGAAAGCAAATAAGATAAGAGATAGACCCGAGGGCCATAGGTTTCACTAGAGGCTTCTCTCGAGATAGCATAAGTATTACGGTGGATGAACAAATTACTGTCGAGCAATTGATAGAAAAGCGAATAATTATGACGTTATCTAGGCATGATGATGTATATAGGCATCACGTCCATAACAAGTAGACCTACTCCTACCTGCATCTACTACTATTACTCCACACATTGACCGCTATCCAGCATGCATCTAGAGTATTAAGTTCATAAGAATAGAGGAACACATTAAGCAAGATGACATGATGTAGAGGGATAAACACATGCAATATGATATAAACCCCATCTTGTTATCCTCGATGGCAACAATACAATATGTGTCTTGCAACCCTTTCTGTCACTGGGTAAGAACACCGCAAGATTGAGCCCAAAGCTAAGCACTTCTCCCATGGCAAGAAAGATCAATCTAGTAGGCCAAACCAAACTGATAATTTGAAGAGACTTGCAAAGATAACTCAATCATACATAAAATAATTCAAAGAAGATTCAAATATTATTCATAGATAAACTTGATCATAAACCCACAATTCATCGGATCTCGACAAACACACCGCAAAAAGAGATTACATCGAATAGATCTCCACAAGAGAGGGGGAGAACATTGTATTGAGATCCAAAAAGAGAGAAGAAGCCATCTAGCTAATAACTATGGACCCGTAGGTCTGTGGTAAACTACTCACAACTCATCGGAGGGTCTGAAATAGGCAAAAAAACAGCAATATGGGCTGGGGCTCCGGTTAGTAGGTTAGTCCCAAAAATGATAATAATGTATAAAATAAAGCCCATAAACATCCAAAACAGGTAATATAATGGCATGGAACAATCAAAAACTATGGATACGTTGGAGACGTGTCACTCAACACTGTAGTTACGTCGCTTCTTATCTATGCTATGTGTACGCTAAAGTTTTCACCTAAACTCATTGAGATACTGGACAGAATCGGAGAAGATGTCTCTGGGTCAAAAAACTGATCAAGGTGAGAAATCAAACTCATTGGCTGCCTGGGACATGGTTTGTAAGCCGAAGAACAAAGGAGGACTTGGGGTCATAAACCTCAAAATCCAGAATGAAGCTCTGCTATTGAAGTTTTTACACAAATTCTACAACAAGCTGGATATTCCATGGGTGCAACTCACTTGGGACACTTACTATGATCAGTGAATTCCGCATGCTGTGGATCTGGTTCGCTCTTTTTGCTGGCGCGGCAGTCTTAAACTCACACCAACTTTTCGCGGGATATCAAAAGTTCAAATTGTCTGTGGCTCCATGGCCCTTTTTTGGAAATATCTTTGGGCCGATCAGCTACTCCAAGGCTCACATCCTCGTGCCTTCTCATAGGCAATCAATGAAGATGTCTCCGTACGAGATTTCTTGGGGGTCACGTTGCTTGGAATGGCCTTTCACCTGCCACTCTCCCCCCAAGCGTTCGATGAGGTCAGGCAAATCCAGGCAATTGCTTCATCCATCCAACCAACGACCTCGGCATCGGACGTCTGGACCTATATTTGGGGAAAATCTACCTACAATTCAACGGATTTCTACCAATTCTTCTTCAGAGAGATCCGGGTTCACAAAGTTTTTGGCTGGCTTTGGAAATCCAAATGTACCATGAAATTGAAAGTCTTTGCCTGGCTTCTGCTCCACGATTGATTGAACACTAGGAACATGCTGAAGAGACGCCATTACAATATTGGTGACGACCACAATTGTCTGCTCTGTGGCCTCAACATAGAAGAAACGGTCGACCACATGATCTTTACGTGCACGTTTAGTAAACGTTGCTGGCGAGCCTTGGATATCAACTGGGAACCCTTCGGGGGTCGGCTACTAGCCATTGAGGACCAAAACAAGGACCACCCCACACCAATGCTGTTTGGAAAATTCACTGTGGCCGCGTGGAGCATTTGGAAGGAAAGGAACAATAAGCATTTCAGAGCAATCGACCCATCCTTTCGCTCGTGGCTGGATAGATTCAAAAAGGACTTTGAACTCCTGCAACATAGGGTCAAAGAGGCATGTAGGCCTCTGGTGCTGGATTTTGTTAATTCTTTACAATAGGGCCTTAATTATTTTTTCTTCTTCGTGGGTCACAAACCCCCACCTCTCCCCCCCTGATGTAAATATCCACATTGTACAGTTGCCTTATTTTATTTAATATAGTTACATAGTAGGAGCCTTTCCTACTGTTTCTGGTCCAAAAAAAACTATAATATGCAAGGGATGACGAAAACGATTCCCGACTTCTTCGTGATGCTGAAATCGATGAAGGTGGACCTAAGATTAGAAAAAAGCATCAAGTGTTGATCATTAGAAAAGACCACTAGTTTGAAGATAGGGAAAGGGGAAAGAAAGGGAACTTCAAGAAGAATGGCAAGCAAGTTGTTACTCCCGTGAAGAAGCGCAAAGCTGGACCTAAGCCAGAAACTGAGTGCTTCTACTGCAAAAGGAAATGGTCACTGGAAGCGGAACTACCCCAAAAATTTGGTGGATAAGAAGGATGGCAAAGTGAAGAAAGGTATATTTGATATACATGTTATTGATGTGTACCTTACTAGTACTCGTAGTAGCCCCTGGGTATTTGATACCTATTCGGTTGCTAAGGTTAGTAACTCGAAACAGGAGTTGCAGAATAAATGGAGACTAGTTGAGGGTGAAGTGATGATGTGTGTTGGAAGTGATTCCAAGATTGATATGATCATCATCGCACACTCCTTATACTTTAGGGATTGGTGTTGAACCTAAATAAAGGTTATATGGTGTTTTCATTGAGCATGAACAAGATAGGATCGTGTTTATTGCAACGGTTATTCATTTAAGACAGAGAATAATTGTTATTATGTTTACATGAATAAAACCTTCTATGGTCATACACCCAATGTTTTTGGTTTATTGAATCCCGATCATAGTGATACACATATTCCTAATATTGATGCCAAAAGATGCAAAGTTGATAATGATAGTGCAACATACTTGTAGCACTGTCGTTTATGCCATATTGGTGTAAAGTGCAAAAGAAGCTCCATGTTGATGGGATTTTGGAATCACTTGATTATGAATCATTTGATACTAGTAAACCATGCCTCGTAGGAAAGGTGACTAAAACTCCATTCTCCGAAACAATGGAACGAGCCAATGACTTATTGGAAATAATACATACCGATGTATGCGGTCCGATGAGTGTTGAGGCTCGCGGCAGGTATCGTTATTTTCTGACCTTCACAGATGATTTGAGAAGATATGGGTATATCTACTTAATGAAACACAAGTCTGAAACATTTGAAAAGTTCAAAGAATTTCAGAGTGAAGTGGAGAATCATCGTAACAAGAAAATAAAGTTTCTACGATCTGATCGCGGAGGAGAATATTTGAGTTACGAGTTTGGCCTTCATTTAAAAAAATGTGGAATAGTTTCACAACTCACGCCACCTGGAACACCAAGCGTAATGGTGTGTCCGAACGTCATAACCGTACTTTATTAGATATGGTGCAATCTATGATGTCTCTTACCGATTTACCACTATCGTTTTGGGGATATGCATTAGAGACAACTGCATTCACATTAAATAGGGCACCATCCAAAACCCTTGAGACGACACCATATGAACTGTGGTTTGACAATAAACCTAAGTTGTCATTTCTTAAAGTTTGAGGTTGCGATGCTTATGTGAAAAAGCTTCAGCCTGATTAGCTCGAACCCAAATCGGAGAAGTGTGTCTTCATAGGATACCCAAAAGAAACTGTTGGTTACACCTTCTACCATAGATCTGAAGGCAAGATCTTTGTTGCCAAGAATGGAACCTTTCTAGAGAAGGAGTTTCTCTCGAAAGAAGTGAGTGGGAGGAAAGTAGAACTTGATGAGGTAATTGTACCTTTTCTCAATTTGGAAAGTAGCTCATCCGAGAAATCTGTTCCCGTGATTCCTACACCAATTAGAGAGGAAGCTAATGATGATGATCATGAAACTTCAAATGAAGTTACAACCGAACCTCGTAGGTCAACTGAAACACGATCAAAACCAGAGTGGTCCGGTAAGCCTGTTCTAGAAGTCATGTTACTAGACCATAACGAACTACGAACTATCAAGAAGCTATGATGAGCCAAGATTCTGACAGATGGCTTGAGGCCATGAAATCTGAGATAGGATCTATATATGAGAACAAAGTGTTGACTTTGGTGGACTTGCCAGATGATCGGCAATTCATAGAGAATAAATGGATCTTCAAGAAGAAGACTAATGTTTAATGTTACTTTCTACAAAGCTCGACTTGTCGCAAAAAGTTTTCGACAAAGTTCAAGGAGTTGACCACGATGAGACTTTCTCACCCGTAGCGATGCTTAACTCTACCCGAATCATGTTAGCAATTACCACATTTTATGATTATGAAATTTGGCAAGTGGATGTCAAAAACCACATTCCTTAATGGATATTAAAGAAGAGTTGTATATGATGCAACCATAAGGTTTTGTCAATCCTAAAGGTGCTAACAAAGTGTGCGAGCTCTAGCGATCCATCTATGGACTGGTGCAAGCATCTCGGAGTTGGAATATACGCTTTGATAAAGTGATCAAAGCATATGGTTTTATACAGACTTATGGTGAAGCCTGTATTCACAAGAAAGTGAGTGGGAGCTCTATAGGATTTCTCATATTATATGTGGATGACATATTGTTGATTGGAAATGATGTAGAATTTCTGGATAGCATAAAAGGATACTTGAATAAAAGTTTTTCAATGAAAGACGTCGGTGAAGTTGCTTACATATTGGGTATCAAGATCTTTAGGGATAGATCGAGACGCTTAATATGACTTTCA
>NW_025225518.1:0-5164 GCF_018294505.1 Triticum aestivum
CCATGAAACCACGCAAGAGCAGGTGGTCCCGCACCTGCCCGGAATCCGGGTCCGCAATAAGGCTCTTCAGCTTGCATCTTCGACATGGACATCTTATCTCTGTCTCGTTCTTTTGAACCATCTCGGCCTTCGCGGAGCTCAAAAACCTATTCACGATGCCTTCAGTCATCGTGCGGACCATGGTCGCCTGCGGGGTAGAGCAAAACGATATGTTAGAACCAAGAAAAAATTTGGCATGACCTTCCCTAAAAATAGGACCAAAAAGAATGCATAGTGCCAAAATTCTCGCCGAAACGGAAATGAATCAAAACATTCGGGCAAAATATTGGCAACTATCGCATATTTCAAATACCGGTACCTTCAAACACAAACATATATGCAACACCACAAACACATGCAACACCACAAACATACATAGATCTAGCTAGGCCACAAAAAGTGCATGTGCACGTTGTTGGAGCGAGCTAGGGAGAAAAAAAAGTAGATCTATATCATGAAGATAGCTTTCCCTTACTTACCTATCAAAAAAGGTAATTTCACCACTTAATTTTGTTGAATCTATGGTGGAAATGAGGTGAGGAGGAGGAGATGGCCGAAAGCTTGGAGAAGGAGGTGGATGGAATGAAGTGGGGAAAGTGAGTGGGTAGGTGTGGGCTGTCCAAAATATCTTGTTGGTCCCAGGTTACTAATGGTGCACCGTAGGAAAATGCGCCATTAGTAACCCTGGTTACTAATGGCGCATCAGCCTACGGTGCGCCATTAGTAGTTTTGCAAAAAAGTAAAAATAATAAGTAAATATACTAATGGCGCATCTCCTCTGAGTGCGCCATTACTAGTTTAAACTAGTAATGGCGCACTGTGCCACGATGCGCCATTAGTAGTTTTGCAAAAAAAAGAATAAAACAAAATTTACAGTAATGGCGCACTGCCTGCTTGGTGCGCCATTAGTAGTTATAGATAGTAATGGCGCATTATGGACCCGATGCGCCATTAGTATGTATGGGAAAATGGAAAAAAAATAATTCATACTAGTGGCGCACCCTGTTTACGGTGCGCCATTAGTGTCTTCCACACTAATGGCGTATCACAAACAGGTGCGCCATTAGTATATAGTAGTGGCGCACTGCTTCCACGGTGCGCCATTAGAATCAATCCTATCTATAGCCCTTTTCCTAGTAGTGAGCTATCTCCGCCTTGGGAAGGACCCTTTGTGGTTAGCAAGAATCTAAATAACGGGTCATACTATCTCATTGATGTTCGAGAGCACAAAGACTCACGTAAATCGGAGGAGGAGACTCGCTGGCCATGGAATATTGCTCATCTATGGCCTTACTATACTTAAAAGCCTTTGGCTCTTAAGATGTATATACGTTTGACGATGTACATATTATATAAAGTAATAAAGCAGGACCTTTGTCCTTTTTTCCATAAAGATTGTGTTTATGTCTTCTTTATCAGGTGATGGACACTGCCAACAGGGGCCGGATCATATTTGAATCTGGCTTTCCCTTTGGTCTGGCTTATGATCATATCTGAATCTAGCTGTGGTCACTTGGGGGCTTCCTGTTCAAACATAGGTCGTATTCGAACCAAAGAGAACATAGCTGTCGATACCCACTTGATCGGCATACTGCGAAACCTACTTTGGGGCTTCTTGATCATATTTGAATCGCAGCTTAACCCCTTTGGGTCTGACGTGGATCGTATTCGAATTAGCATCATTAAACAACTTTTATGGTCACTTGGGGGCTTCGTGTTCAAATATAGGTCGTATTCGAACCAAAGAGAACATAGATGTCGATACCCACTTGATCGGCATCGCCAAAGCCACTGGGGGCTATATGATCGTATCCGAATCTTAGCTTAACCCCTTTGGGACGGTTCTCTGATCGTATTCGAATCAGGAGCCTATGAACATTGCTTTAACTATATGTGAACCTTCTTGAGGAGATGAGCCTTGGTTTTTCCGGTTCAGTATTGACTACCCCAAGTCCTACAAGTGCCAGGTACATATGAACCAAGAAGGTTACCAAAATATTCGCAGGTATGATATTACAATTATAAGTAATCCTAAATTGGCCTGTATATTACGTTTTTGTGCTATGTTCCGGGTTATCAAATACTTTATAAACTCCTGGCACAGTAAACCGCCCAAGAGAGTTTGTTTGTTTTGCGTGTAGAGTAAGGCAAGGAAAATTTCACTTCAAGGAGACAAAACGGTCAACATAAGCTGAGGATATAGGCTAATGGCGGCTTATGAAATCGTTAAACATGCACGAAGGCATGACAAACATTGAGAGGTTTTTTCTTATCCTGTTACAAGACTCCCTGAGTCTGAATAAATGGAGCATTGTTTTTTATGAGACACCTGGCGATTCACTCCTTCAGTGGACTCGAAGTCTCCGGGTTATCCTTCTCCGCTTCTCCATCGGCTGTTTTGTCCTGGAAAGTTGATGAGGTCCAGTCAATGCCGCTCAAAGCTTCAAATTCAGCTTCATCATCTATTAAACTGGCTTGGTCCACCTCCGGGGCAAAAATATGCTTACGAATTGGAGGGATCAGGCAGATTTGATCGTATGGAGCGTTTGGGATTCTCCGGTTTTCACTGTCATAAGCCGGTGCATACTTGCTAAGATCTATGTCGTTTCCAATAAGGGTCGCCACAGGACGTATGGCTTTGACACAGGCGTTGAAGTTATGGTCGTCAAAGGCAATACCGTCCTCCTTCAGACTTGGGTATCCAAGGGAAGGGTAGGCCGGGTCTAGTTCTGGAAGCCATGCTTTAGCCCGACTCAATGCGGCTCCGGCTCTGGCTCTTGAGGATGCCCGCCTTAAATCTTGGATCCGCTGAGGAAGAAAAGCGAGGCTCTTTAATACGTCTTGCAGAAGGCGGGGATGTGGAGTTGATAAAGCTACAACGGCCAAGGCACGTTGTGACCCGGAGTACAGCTGCTCCACAAGGGTGTAAACCGCCTTGAGCTTGATCAGCATGTTTTGCTTGAGATTGGTACTCCTAGGGCCTGTATGGTCACAAGCATAACAATAAGCCGGAGATAATCATCACAATAAATCCTTGGAAGATTACAATGTTTAAGGTTTCTTGGAGGGACTTACCGAATATGGCTGAGACCATTTGGGATATCTGCCGCTTTAAGTCGGACAGTTCGGTTGTCGCCTCTACAAGAGATGCTTCTGCCGTTTCGGCCCGAGTCACTAATGAAGCCCTCTCATCAACCCAAGCTTTTTTCTCTGACTCAAAATTTTTCTTCAATTTCTCTTGCTCAGAGATGCTGAATTCAAACTTGGAGTTTGCTTTTTGAGTTTCAAGCTCTTGAAGCTTCAGCTGGCTCTTCAGGTCAGCAATCTCCGACTCAAATTGACTTATGGTAGCCTGTATTGGCACGAAATAATGGTAAGGATCATTGAGGGAGTTCCGGACTAGGGGGTGTCCGGATAGCCGAACTATCATCATCGTCTGGACTCCAAGACTATGAAGATACAAGATTGAAGACTTCGTCCCGTGTCCGGATGGGACTTTCCTTGGCGTGGAAGGCAAGCTTGGCGATACGGATATGTAGATTTCCTACCATTGTGACCGACTCTGTGTAACCCTAGACCTCTCCGATGTCTATATAAACCGGATGGCTTTAGTCCTTAGGACGAACAACAATCATACCATAGGATAGCTTCTAGGGTTTAGCCTCCTTGATCTCGCGGTAGATCCACTCTTGTAACACACATCATCAATATTAATCCAGCAGGACGTAGGGTTTTACCTCCATCAAGAGGGCCCGAACCTGGGTAAAACATCGTGTCCCTTGTTTCCTGTTACCATCCGCCTAGACGCACAGTTCGGGACCCCCTACCCAAGATCCACCGGTTTTGACACCGACATTGGTGCTTTCATTGAGAGTTCCTCTGTGTCATCACCTATAGGCTCGATGGCTTCTTCGACCATCATCAACGACGCATTCCAGGGTGAGACCTTTCTCCCCGGACAGATCTTCGTATTCGGCGGCTTCGCACTGCGGGCCAATTTGCTTGGCCATCTGGAGCAGATCGAAAGCTACGCCCCTGGCCGTCAGGTCAGGTTTGGAAGTTTGAACTTCACGGCTGACATCCGCGGGGACTTGATCCTTGATGGATTCGAACCACAGTCGAGCATGCCGCACTGTCACGGCGAGCATGATTTAGCTCTGCAGCAGGACAGTACCCTGGAGGCCGCACTCGAACTCGCTCCGATCTTCAAGTCGGAGCCAACTGCGCAGATCGAGGATGGATGGCTAGACACCGCCTCGGGAGCTGCAACCTCTACGGCGGTAGAGCCGAACACTGACCTTGTCCCTCATAAAGCTCGTGACTCCGAGGTGCCGGACTCCTTGCTGGACTCCGAACCTCCTGCGCCCCCTCCGATCGAATCCGATTGGGCGCCGATCATGGAGTTCACCGCTACGGACATCTTTCAACACTCACCTTTCGACGACATCCTGAGTTCACTAAAGTATCTCTCGTTATCAGGAGAGCCCTGGCCGGACTGCGGACAGGACGGTTGGGATGCGGACGACGAAGAAATTCAAAGCCCACCCACCACCCACTTGGTAGCCGCTGTCGACGATCTAACCAACATGCTAGACTAAGACTCCAAAGACATCGACGGTATGGACGACGATGCCGGAGACGAACAGGAACCAGCACCTACCGGGCACTGGAAAGCCACCTCATCATATGACATATACATGGTGGATATCCCAAAGGATGGGAATGGCGAAGGAATAGAGGAGGATGACCCCTCCAAGAAACAGCCGGACAGTGCCGAAGACAACCCACTCCAGCAAGATCCAGCGCAGGAGGATGGAGACGCCAGCCCTCATGAGAGAGCGGCAGAAGAAGAGGTAGAGGATTATATGCCTCCCTCCGGAGACGAAGCAAGCCTCGACGACGATGAATTCGTCGTGCCTGAGGATCCCGTCGAACAAGAGCGTTTTAAACGCAGGCTTATGGCCACGGCGAACAGCCTCAAGAAAAAGCAGCAACAACTTAGAGCTGATCAAGATCTGCTAGCCGACAGATGGACTAAAGTCCTCGCGGCCAAAGAGCATGAGCTCGAACGCCCCTCCAAAAGCTACCCTAAACGCAAGCTGCTCCCCCGATTAGAGGAGGAAGC
>NW_025225519.1:0-4748 GCF_018294505.1 Triticum aestivum
TTTTTGGCCATTTGCCTGGAGTCACCTTGATGAACTTTGCCCAAGCCCTACCCGCCGGCAAAGAAAATTAATAAATGGGTTATTAAATAGTTCATATCAGGAAATGACGAACTAATAATAGGCCGAGATATAGTTAATAATGATTGAAATTACCTGTTGACTATCCCCTTCATGATGGTGTAGTCTTTATCTTCTTTAGTAGCGAGTCCAGTACTTCAAATGTTGCTTTGTCAAGTTTAATGTCTAACAAAATCCAGTGGAAACTGCATGCGCACACGTTTGCATGTCTTAATTAAGCGGACATGTGCATAAAATTAATCAACTATCGTAAACCGTATACACTTAATTATTAACATCTAGCTAGCTAGTAAGCAAAAACAGAATTTGTATTACAAGACAGTGTGACTCACAGGAAGTTGTAAGGAGGTAGTATATCTTCATTGGTATTGAGGCGCTTCAAGAACTCTAGCATGGTTTCCTCTACACTTGCTTGAGAAGTTGGAATATTCCATGTGTACTCATTAATGGTATTTGGGTCAATAAACCCTGTAAGTGCATCTAGTGCCATCCCTAGTTGGTTTTGGAGTATTGACGACAAAGTTGGTTGAGGGACTAATGCGTTTGTTAGAACTGCAGGATAACGCAGGAAGTGTCCCTCATTGATTCGGTTTACCTACCGGAGATGACCCATAAAAATGTATGAAGACATTGAAGACAATAGTTGTGTGTGAAGATATTCACACTGAAGTCTATGACATGAGAAGACATTGAGTGAAGACTATGGAGCGTCAAGACTGAGTTGTTTCGTTATTTCCTTTTCTTCTTTGTTGAGTCATAGGAACCACCGTACTGTTAAGTGGGGTCCAAGTGAACAAAGTCAGAGTGACTGAAGTGATGCTCAACCCAAATCCTATGTCTTCGAGCGAACATAATGAGAGCAAATCTTATCCAGAGTTGGATGAGTCAGCTTTGCTTGTAGCCCAAGTAAAGTTGCCGTGTGTGTGTTTGAAATCTAACCATTGGAACATGTGTCAGTTCCTTAGTGACCCAGGGTCATTTCCGACATATCAGGTCGGGTTGCCTTGTGGCTATAAATAGCCCACCCCCTATACCATAAATTGGTGGCTGCTCAGAGTGAGTTTACGGCTTTTGTCGTTTTGAGAGCAACCCACCTCGAAGCCTTTGAGAGAGAAATCCTTGCGAGGACAAAGCCCAAACACCTAGAGCCAAAGAGTGTTAGGCATCACTGGAGTCTTTCTGTCTATGTGACCTGAAGACTTATTACACTTGAGGACTGTGTATCCTCCAACCGGTTAGGCGCCGCGTTCTAAGCATCCAAGAGTCATTGTGGATTGCCAGTGAACGAAGTCTGTGAAGGTTCGGAAGTCTACCTTGAAGACTTACCAGAGTGATTGGGCGAGGACTGTGTGTCCTTAGCTCAAGGGGAATAAGGTGAAGACGCGGTCTTCTGAGTTGAATCTCAGCCTCCCTAATCAGACGTACAGTTGTCACAGCAACTGGAACTGGTCCAACAAATCCTGTGTCTTCAACAAGTGACTGGTTCTATCTCTTCCCTCCTTTACTTTGAGTTTGTCTTCGTGAAGTCATTGCTTATTTGTCTTATCTGTTTGACTTCATTGCTTGACTACTATCATTGATTGGCTTCGTATTATCTTCCATCCTGATCCTTACTACCTAGCTGCTATTAGTCTTTGTACGTTCACAATATTGCATACTTGACTATGGCTTACTTGTTGTAGTTTATCTTCCGCTGCATATCAATTAGGACATTTCTATTGTTTGTCTTTGAAACTTCCATGTTTTGAAGACTTTGATAAAAATCGCCTATTCACCCCCCCCTCTAGTTGATCACTAGCACTTTCAATTGGTATCAGAGCACGATACTCTCTTATTCTGTGTGATTCGGTTTAACCACCTGGAGTTTAGCTATGTCGACTGCAGGGATAATCAAAGTCTTCGCTGCTTGCCCCGTGTTCGATGGAACTGAATATCCCTACTGGAAGAATAAGATGCGCATGCATCTTGAAGCCATTGATGTCGACCTCTGGTATGTCGTCAAGAACGGCGTTCCAAAAACTGGTGAAGGTGTCACCCCTGCTGATGTCAAGAAGTTCATTCAACTGGACTCGACTGCAAAGAACATCATCTATGGTCATCTGACCAAAGGACAGTATGGCCGTGTGAGTACTCTGGAAACGTCAAAGCTAGTCTGGGACTGGCTATCCAAGGTCAACGAGGGCGTCTCTACACAGAGAGACTAGAGGATCAGTGTTCTTCGCAACCTCTTCAACTGCTTCAAGATAAACGACAATGAAAATGTCCAGCTCACGTTTGATCGCCTCACCGACATCACAAATGAGCTTCAGGCTCTCGGCGCCACTGAGATCACTAAGCATGAAATCGTCAAGACGCTGCTGAGATCTCTTGACAGCTCCTTTGACACCCTTGCCCTCATGATACAAGAACGTCCTGACTTCAAGACTCTCGATCCGTCTGATATACTTGAGAGGCTCAACACACATGAGTTCCAGCTTTATGAGAAAAGAGATATCTATGGCCCCAACTATGGCCGAACTCGTGCTTTGAAGGCAAAAGTTGTTTCCTCATCTGAAGTAGAAGAATCTGACTGCGGTTCTGATGATCCTGAAGACATTGGAAGAGAACTTGCTATGCTTGTGAAGAAGTTCCAGAAATTCACCAAGAAGAAGGGCTTCAGAAAGTCTTCACGATCCAGTTCAAGAAATGATGAAGCTTCCACTCAAGACAACAAGAAGAGAACATGTCACAAGTGTAAGAAGCCTGGGCACTACATCTCTGAGTGTCCTCAATGGGACAATGAGAAGAAGAAGAAGAAGAAGAAGAGCAAGGAATATGACTCGGATGACAAGAAGAAGAAGAAATCATCAAAGTCTTCTTCCAAGTCCTCATCAAAGTCTTCATCTCATAAGAAGAGCTCATCTGGCAAGGCTCGTGCTTTTGTTGGCAAGGAAATGGATTCAGAGGAGGAGTCTGCTTCTGAGGAAGCGGAGGTGAAATCTGAAGCTGAGTCCGACTCTGGCGTTGCAAGTCTGGCTCTAGCCACAGCCTATGTTGCCAAGTCCATCTTCAACTCTGAAGACAATGACTCCCACACCAACGCTGATGATGACAAGGACGATCCTGCTCCCACCTACTGCTTCATGGCACGCGGTGCCAAGGTAAAATCACGCGATGCTTACTTTCAAACATCAAGTGAAGATGACTCTGATTGTGAATCTAAACCCAGCTACAAAACACTTGCTAAAATTGCTACTGAACAACAAAGGGCTATGGAACATACTCAAAAACTGTTAGACAAAAGCGATGACCTGTTGGACGCGGAAATGACACGTTCACAGTCCTTAGTTGAAGACATAAAAAATCTTCATGCTAAGTATCAAGAACTTGAAAGTCTTCATGAGACGCTCTCAACCACTTATGAAAAGCTCTCCTATGATTATCTTAAAAGGAAGCAAGAGCTTGAGGAATTAAAAGCGACTCATGAAGATCTTCAAAAAGAGAATGAGTCATTTCGCGCTCAACCGATCAGTTCCGCTCAGGATGGATTTGAACCACCATGTTTAAAATGCATTTGGCGTGATAACGCTGCCTCCGTTGCCGAATGTTCCAATGCTGCTACTGTTGCTTTGTCTTCAACTACTGATGTGGAAACTAACCCCTCTACTGAGGATTCCACTACTATTGCTGATGAAAATGCTAGGTTGAAGATATTGCTTGAAACAGGGATGTATAAAAGTCTGAAAGGGCATCAAACACTTTGTGATGTCCTCAAAAAGCAGATTCTGAACCGAAACCCTAGGAAAGAGGGTGTTGGGTTCGAGAGGAAAATGAATGCTGATGGTTCCTACTGGAAGCCTGAGTAGTATCCCAAAACCACATGGGTTGCTGCAAAGGAACCTTCAGTGGATCCATCCACTTTATCTGTCTTTACCTGTGCTAATCCTATTATCATTGATGAATCCTTTGATGCAAACTATAAACTGTTCAAAAATCAGAATGGTGAAGTGTTTGCCAGGTATATTGGCACTAACTGCAGGAATGGACCACCTATGAAGAAGATCTGGGTTCCCAAAAGCTATCTTAAGAATCTTCCTGTGAATGTCATCATGACACCACCTGGGAAGAAGACAAACCCTAGACCAAAGGCATCATATGGTCCAACGGCTTCATATGAATACAAGACTCACTTGAGTCACCCTAACGCCAATGTTTTGCAGGGAAATCGTACTCAAACTTATGAATATGAACGTGTGTCCTCAAACCGCCATGTTCATAGGACTAAGAACTTTTCTGCTTATTCATATGAGTATCATTCATCTCCTGCAAGGCTATTTGCTAGGGCTTCAAAGCCAAAATTCTCAGATGCTGCACTTAGACTCATTGCTTCTAAGCCACCCCTAAAGATGTGGGTGGTGAAGAAGAATTAACTCTTTTTGCAGAATATGGTCTTCAGCCAGCAATCAAAGGCATCCGATATTATTGCTGGGGACCTAAAACACAAAGGGACGCATGATAAAATGACTTACTATGTATTCCACATATGAATCGCTTACCTGTCATACTATGTGCTAACTTTCATCTAAGCTGTGATAATCCAAGTGTGCGTCAAATGCTTATGCTTCACAACATACCTTGTGAAGCCTATCCCCCTAACTGCACTGTAGGGTATGACACCTCGTGCTTCAGAA
>NW_025225519.1:5937-11037 GCF_018294505.1 Triticum aestivum
AATGGTAAAGAGTTCGATCAAAAGGTATACCGCTCCATGATTGGTTCTTTACTTTACCTATGTGCATCTAGGCCAGATATTATGCTTAGTGTTTGCATATGTGCTCGATTCCAAGCGGCACCAAAGGAATCGCATCACTTAGCTGTGAAGCGAATTCTTAGATATTTGGCTTACACCCCAACACTCGGATTATGGTATCCAAAGGGCTCAAGATTTGATCTGGTTGGATTCTCGGATGCTGATTATGCTGGTGACAAGGTCGATCGCAAGTCTACATCAGGCACATGTCACTTTCTGGGACGATCACTTGTCTGTTGGTCTTGAAAGAAGCAAAACTGTGTATCACTATCAACTGCTGAATCTGAATACATTGCCGTTGGATCTTGTTGTGCTCAGCTTCTGTGGATGAAGAAAACTCCCAAGGACTATGGCATCAATCTGAAGCAAGTCCCTCTCTTCTGCGACAAAGAAAGCGCCATCAAGATTGCCAACAATCCAGTTTAGCATTCGAAGACAAAGCACATTGAAATTCGTCATCATTTTCTCCGAGATCATGTCATGAAGAAAGATATTGACATCATTCACGTCAACACTGAAGAGCAACTGGCAGATATCTTCACAAAGCCCTTGGATGAGAAAAGCTTTTGCAAGTTATGGTGTGAGCTAAATATCTTGGAATCCTCAAATGTCCTGTGATCAGGCACACATCCTAACACTTATGCATGTTGATGACTTAGATGTACAACACACGAAGTAAAGTATATCTTCAATCAATGAAGACTTACATTCTGAGTGTGAATACATTAACATGGAATTGACTTCGGAGCACCAGGATAATTGTGCGCCGTGTCTGGGTCTAATACTTTCTATACGGTGGGTAACGCCACCACCAAATTTCTTGGTTTGAAGTGTTTCACTCATGGCGTCATTGTTGAATACATTCGCATTTGATTTGTCTTCAACTTTCAACTTATCTTCATATATATATATATATATATATATATATATATATGTACATATATATATATATATATATATACTAGTTTTCTATCCTCTAGAGCGTTCACTTATAGCTATGTCTTCATTGTTGAATCTTTTGAACTAAGTGAATGTGATCGGACCCTAATCTTTCTGTGTTTTCTATCTCAAACTCTATCTGTCCAAATCATATGCATTCTATTGAAACTGTCAAATGTCTTCTCTGCATCCTTGTCAGCAGAAGACACAGAGACAAACATCAAGTCCTTTTAAATGATTCATCTTTATTGTTGAAATCCGGAGAAGCCGGAACGACCATCCGACAAACTTGGCGGGCGTGGGAACGTGGGACAACTCTGAGTATGTTGCATGCTTGCCACGTGTCCCTCAGATGTGAACAGGCAGGGGCACCTGCGTAATTGCGTTGTGCCGCACACCTTCTTATAAATACATGCTCCCTGCGGTCAAGAAAAGCTTCTTCCACCTCTCCACCTCGTCAAAACCCTAGCGCCACTGCTAGCTCTCGACGACGCCGGCGACGAAGCGCTTAGCTGCCGCGACTTCTCCGACGCCGTCCTCACGCCAGCCGCGGGCATCGTCCTCTCCGCCGCCGCCGTAGGTGTCCTCCGTCGCCAAGTTAGGGCATGGTGGATTGAACTGCTTGGTCTCCTTTCATCCCATCTAGTAGTTCATCGTGTGGTAAATATAACTCTATTTTTACCATCTTTTTGATCCTCAATGATTCATCCAATTTACCAAAATTGGTTTCTGTCTATACAAAATTAGATCTACTCTGTCTGCATCTCATACTGCCTAGTATATTCACTTAAGCTTCATATCTAGTTAGATTCCTCACTTGTACTTATTCACGGATTCGTACAAATCTGGAACCGACTCTGAACATATAAGTGAATGTCTTCGCAACATGAGGTCAATGTCTTCAAACTGATTTATCTTCAAAATCTTCTGAGAATGCATATGACCTCTTCCCCTTCCCTCGCATCTCTAATGCTGTCACATGTACATGTCCGTGGGAGAATCCCTAGGTTCTCATAGTCTGTATTCGTTTGCAGAATTCTTATAGCAACACATTGAATCTCCTGAAGCCAGTTCCTGTCTGACCAGCAAGCGAAAGCCTTTGAAGCCATTGAACATATTGAAACCATTCAGTTTGAAGTTCATGGCTACGGAGAAATCTGTAAGGAAGGGTGGCAGACAGCGTCGAGGGGGAACATCTAAGGATCTGCTTGATGATCTTGCAGAAATCTACAAAACAGATCCTGAAGAGGATTATGATCAGCGCAAGACACGAATCCAATGGATTCGACGCTATTGGGCTGAACAATGGTTCAAGTACAAATTCGTGACCCAGGAGTACGCTGAGAAGAATGCTATCAAGAGTCCTTGGGGTGATATTCTCTATCGAGGCCTTCCCCCCAAGAACAAAGCTGAAGCCATTGCACAAGAATTCTATCCTTGTATGGTCCGTGGGCCACAGCCTGAAGATGCCGACCCATCATCATTGCTCTGGTGTTGTGACGATAATCTCTTCAAGCGCAACCTCCAGTATGCAAAGGCTTCGGCAAAGGAAAACAAGAAGTCATGGGGATTAGACTTCAATCCTGGTCCGTCTGCTCCCCGTCCTGATGGCACACGTGAAGCTGGAGAAAATAGAATTGGCCCCTTTGCAAACCTTGATGGCCTCATCTCATACGTCTTGGTACAAGGTGCCAAAGTGGATCATTCTGACAATGATGCTGATTCTGATGAAGCCCCAGCTCCTCCTCCAAGGCCGCAGAAGCCAAAGAAAATTAAGGCTTCAACATCAGCTGCACCTCCAAAAGCTTCTCGTGTGAAGCCACTGGCCACTGCACCTCCTGAAGACAGTGTGCAGTCTGAAGATCTTTCACGCATCTCCAAGAAGACGGAGAAGAAAAAGAAAATCATCAAGAGTACTGATCAGACTTTGACTCCTGCTGCTATTCTGTGTGAAGAGCACATTGATCTGTCCAGCGATGACGATCTTGCAGATGATGCTCTTGAGCAACTGATCAAGAGCAAGGAAGAATCTGAGATCTTCAACAACTTGCCTCTTTTTGACGTGGCAATCATCCATAACTTCATTGATGAGTGGTTTGACACACCAAATCTCAGCTTTGATGACTTGCAACTTCCAATTGGCCTCAGCGTCGCCTTTAATGGCGGCATTGCTTATAAGCTAGCTATTGCTCAGCGCATCGTCGAACTGAAGCACAAGATTGACTATGAAAAGGCTCAGTTCAAGAAGCATGTGGCCACGCTCAATATGCAAGATGTCAAGAACTTCAAGATCATGCTGCACGAGCTCAAAGAAGCCTTTCACAAGAAGCGTGAAGAAGCTCGAGGCTCTAGAGAGCGCATGAAAAATCTGGCTGACAAGTGTGTGCTTGCCTACAATGAGGCTGAGAAGCGCAAGGCTCTTGGCCGTCCTGGCATCGACCCCGGGATGGCTGCAAAGAAGAAGAAATCGACTGTCCAATCTGCACCTTCAAGGCAAGATGAACCTCGCATTGTCTTCCCAAGCAGCATGACTGGCTCGAAGCCAAAAGTCACGTCAACCGCTTCAGAACAAAAGAAGACGAGGGCTGCAGAGGCTGAAGCCAGAAAACGGAAAACCTCAGAAGCCTCTGATGCTGCTCCCTCTAAGAAGAAGCGCAAGACCAAGACAAATCAGGCTGCTCCCACAGAGACCCTTGTTGTTGAACCCATCTCAGTGGTTCGTCCTGCATCTGCAACCCAAGAACTTCGAATGACTGTTCATGAGTCTGCTTCCACAGAGGCTCCTAAAGCTGAAGAGATTCCAGCAGTTGATCCCATCACTGCTGAAGACATTTGTCACCATGACAATGTTGAAGATGATGAAGTTCTTCCTCAAATTGAATACAATGTGGTATCATCGCCTGTTCTCACGAACAGCGAAATCATCAGCCTTGGTCGTCCTCTGACGCCAATTGCTTAGGATGCTTCATGGGTTGATCGCCCGCAACAAAAAGACTCCCCTAGTACTCCCCAACACCAAGTCACACCATCCGTGCAAGTTGAAGAGGATGAGGACCTTCCTATTCCATCTCCAAAGGCGTCGCCTGTATTACAAAGGCTTCGCAAAGGACCAAAGCCTCAAGTCCCTCTTCCGAGCGTTCCAGAAGGAGAAGTGCACCATCAACCTGTTGCACGTCAAGTGTTTTCAAAAGCCACTCCTGCTGTGAATGTCTCCGTGTCTGAAGCACTAGCTGCTGAAGACAATCCGGCTGCATTAGCCGATGACGAACTTCAAGAAGAATGTGTCCCTACTCCCCCCATTCCTGAAGAAGTTGTTCATGATGTGAACGTGTCTGTGCCTGACCCTCCAGCTCATCAAGTCAAGGTTGAAAACCTTGAGGCTGCCACCACCAACACCAATGAAGCTGATGACATAGTCATGGCTGAAGCTAATGTGGAGCCTGTCCCAAGCCCCATACCAGAATTCAATGCTGAAAATGCTCCTGAAGCTTCTGTTGTGCAGCCCGAAGCCACTGTTGCTGCCACTGCTCCTGTTCCGCCACCAAGGCCCTATACAATTGAGCAAGCATACAACCATGGCGAGCTAATCACAGTAAGATGACCCGTTCTGGTCCCTCCGCCTACTGTCTCTGGTCCTCAGTTTGATTATCACATTGAGCATAGGCCTCGGGTCCAGAAGCCAAAGCCAAGACTGCCAAGGTTTCCAGGTACTGCCACATCTGTCGGGTCCTTCAAAGCAAATGGCTTCAAAAGCCACAACACATTCTTTGACAGTTCAAAGAACCCCTACACAAAGCCAAGAATATCATCAGATCGTTTCTGGAGTCATCAGCAGCGAAGCTATTACTCCTGTGTCCTGTATGACCAAGGGCGCATTTTCCCTCATATGCGCCTCGACACTGAAGCCATTGCTGGACTGCCCTGCTTAGAAGAAGCACTTGACTGTTTTCGTGATGCTGGTCTGCTCAGCTTTGTGATAGACAAAGAACATTGGAATGAAGAGCTATTGCTTCAATTCTATGCTACGCTCCACATTCGCGGTTATAACAGAGATACGAAGACATGGGTTCTTGAGTGGATGAC
>NW_025225519.1:17001-18789 GCF_018294505.1 Triticum aestivum
TAAACATTGTAGGCTATAGTACAACAATTTTCTTAAAACACATGCACTAGCAATATTGTTTGGCATGTCAAGATGTACTTGTGTGTCAAATATGGGCACATTACAATGGAATAACTTAGTTCATGACATCATCTTTGCTTCCGTCACCACGGAAGCGTGAGTGCATGAAAGGGCGAGGAATTGGTGATCCTGCGACGCTGGAGACCTTGGCTTGGTACGAAGCCTTGACACTAGCCTCCGATTGTAAAACAGTCACTGAACACATCCAAGTTAGACGAGGAGGATCGCATGGCAATATCATTTGTGAAATCAAAGGGCATAAATGGGCTGGCCCATGGTGGAGGTGGAAATGTCACGTACCTCACGTGTCGGCGCGCTCGGCGCATACGGCGTACTTTCAAAAAGGACCATCCTGCCTTTTATTATTAAGGGGCATGTGTTAATCTCAGCCGTTGATGTGTTTATATGGTGTACCGTAGCCGAAGTGATCAGATTAATGAGGACAGAGTGCACTGAATGTTCTTTCATTTTTGAAGGGCGGGCAACAAACCATGAGGCACACAGCCTAGGAAAACACACATTGAGCTTAGATATTGGGCGCCATATGTGACTGCTGAATCCGCCTAAACATGTGTACCAATTTCTGTAAACCTTTCTATTTGGCCAATAAAGTGTGTTTTGCCCTTAAAAATAAAAAACCTCCTTCTGTCTGCACAACAGATTGTGTGCAGGTTTTCAGTTTGATCGACCGAAAATCCAGATGGTATACTTCCTAACAAACAACTTGTTTAAATCGAAGGTCAAAAACAGAAGAAAAAAATCTTGGTTTAAATTGTTCTTGTCGTGACGACATGGCCTGATAAAAAGATCACTTTCAACCGGCTGATGATAAGGACAATAAAAAAGACCTGCTCCTTGAACAAAGTACAAAGCACTATCATTAATGCTAATAGTTCATTTGTCTTGTACTTCCTCTGTTTCTAAATATAAGTTTTTTTTTAGATTTCAATATGGAGACATATTTTAAAATGTAAATTTACTCATTTTGCTTACTATGTACTCCCTCTGTAAATAAATATAAGAATGTTTGGATCACTAAAATAGTTATCTAAACTATCATATATTTTATCCGCAAAAAAAACTATCATATATTTCTTTACAGAGGGAGTAGTTCGTACTAAAATCTCTAAAAAGATTTATATTTAAAAACGGAGGGAGTACTTGACATATTAGATGTCGACATTGGGCAGCTACCAGGATCACACGCATGGTTGTTTATCTCTTGGTGTAGCTAGCGATGGAGTGTTGGAGTAATGACAAGATCCGTGAGACGCGGGAGCAAAGTCTTGGCCCAGCGTTTCTAATATTTTTCCACGACTAACCTCAAGTCCTTATAAAGTGGTTACATATCTTATCTGTCAGCATAGCATCTAATCATGTGCAATAATACTTCAATCACTATTTTTCTTATGACGTTTATGTAGTCTTTGTGCCGGCCTGATAAAAAAATGACAGTAACAAGGTTACTTGTTTTTTCTTTCTTTTTCGGCAGGAAAATCAACTTGATTCCTTGGGCGTGTTGCTGATACCATGCATGTATATTCCTAGGATGCTATCAACAATACCAAACCTAATTTGCGAGGCACAGAAATATGTGAACCAGGATTATGATGTGTAACCTAATACTCACTTCATCTGAAAATACTTGTCGGAAAAATTGATGTATCTAAAACTATTTTAATTGTAGATACATCCATTTTTATCCATTTCTCCGACAAGTACTTTCGG
>NW_025225519.1:19133-23040 GCF_018294505.1 Triticum aestivum
AAAAAGGCTCAGATTTCCTCTCCTTTCAAAATAAAGGCAAATCGTTAATCCTCCATACGCCCCTCGAACAATTGTCAAGAGTTGTTATGGTGTTTCTCGTACTGAATTTTGAAAATGTTGTCGATAACGACCAATTGTTTGTTCATTTTGGATCGATGTTGTTACCGTGTTTTTCTCGATAAATGACACCTTTATTAAGGACAACCCTAATGCCCAAACGTGTGGTTAGTACTGCGTGTGGTGGGAGCCAAACCCGCTCACACGCCCTATAACACACAGATTGCGCCACGTCACCGCATGCATATATGTGAGAATCTTTTTGGATTTTTAGTTTTTAAAATGTTTTATCTCTTAAATGAAAAATCCGATTGAAGATCCGTTTTTACCATTAAATCCCTCGCGACGAGATCTTCAAAACTAGATCTCATATCAATATATTTCGACGAATTTTTTTGGGTTAAAAGTTGTCATGTCTATTGCACATGAATTGCCATGATGTTTACACTGAAGTTGCCATAATATGCTTCAGCTATTTTCTTCTAGATTTAAAAATAAATTTTGACATACTATAAAATGGGAAAGTAAGAAACTAGACTTGCCATGAACTATAAACTAATTGTCATGATACATGCACTTAAAATTGCCATGGTTCATACAAAAATAATTTTTATGGTCAAAGTAATGGATTCATCAAAAAACTAAAATTGCCATGCTCTACAAACTGAAACTACCACATGGCAACTTTAGTTTAAGCACTATGGCAACTACAGTGTAAACATCATGACAACTTTTGGGCAAAAAAAAATTCCTCGAAACATATCAACGTGAGGTCTAGTTTTGAAAGTCTCGTCGAGACGGATTTAATGGTGAAAATGGATTTTTAATTCAATTTTTAATTAGGAGATAAAACATTTTTAAGCCAAAAACCATAATGATTCCTACTGAGTTTTTTGTTTATTAAACCCAAAACTTCGCATCAAGGCGATTCAGTGTTGTGGTTGTATGAGTAGGATATGCGAAACAAATCTCCGGACTTCAGGGCGGAGCCAGAAAATTTGGCCATTGGGTTCACTCCATGACTTGTGAGAACTTGGTACTAATAAGTGACGTGCAAAATCTGATTTTAAATTATCTTACAACAAAATTATTGCACCCAAAAATAGTATAATGAATAAAAAATGGTGCGTTAAAAAATAAAGAATGCAAGACATACCGGTTCAATAAAATTATAAAATCAAGTGCTTGCATACTATAAATAGAGTAGTATGAAATAACTTTGTTAGCTCCAGGTGTAGCTTCTTTCTTCCTAGAACATTGAAAAAATGGCAAGTTAGTTTGACAAGTTTGGAATAAGTACTATCAAGGCACTCACATTTTAGAGTGTCCCCTTCTGATCTTTCATCGCCTTAAAAAGATTAAACACTGCATCACTAGTAATGGTCGAAAATATATCTTTCTCGGCATAGCAAATTAGACAATCACCCATTTTGTAGTGCAACTTTTTGTTGACAACATCTCAGTAATGTTGAAGTTGCCAATCAATAACATATTTAAGACACTCAATTCGGTACTGTTGAAAGTTTTGTCCTATTGTATTTTTTGCCACGACCATATTCATAAAAAAATCTGGATTAAATCTCCGTGGATTATCTCCAATCTTCCTTTGCGGTAATCAAAATTAGACTGTGGCCTGTAAGGTCCCTGTTGAATATCTGCGCCGAATCTCATCTTGCTTCCTTCGATTTCTTGTGTACTTTGAAATTCTCTTCCGATCAGTTGGACCATACATAAGGCAACTCATCTAAGTTAATTTCTGTATGAATAGTAGCCTTCAGAAGACTAGCTGCAGTGACATTTGATACACTTAGCCTACGTCTTATAGGTGACTTTGATATGCCTATATCATTATCTTGATCTGGTGACCGAGTTTTCTTCGGAAAATACCAATCCATAGCCTAGAACAATCAAAGTCCCTGGAGAATAACGAATCAAAAATTAGGGCAAAATAAAATCACTATCGTACTAGGCTATTAGACCAGATAGAACATATATAAGAGAGAGAAGATGAGGCAATGTAATCTAATTACCTCAAATTTTGGGGTACAATTGTTGCCGTTGTTGATCTGGCTGTGGCCGGCAGAGGCGGCGTTGCGGCCAGGCACTAGGAACACGAACAGACGAAGGAGAGATCCGTTGGAAAAGGGAAAGACGATGAGGCGTGCCGCTGTGTAGGTAACAAATCACGGTGATTGTGTTAAAAAAATCAGGGTGATTTATTACGGCAAGGAGTCAAGGACCTCTCATGGGCTGTTAAGACAACCTTTCGTTAATGGGGTCAGTCACAATTTTTTAATGGGTTCATGTCAAGTAAACATGCATCTACATGCACGTACGGAGCAAAATCTGTTGGGTTCAACTGAACCGAACGCTTGTACGTTAGCTCCGCCGACTTCTCCAACGTTGTCGATATGCATGATCTCCACTCTCCAGCAAACAACCTAGATTTGCTCTCTTTTTCCAACTGTTGACCCGTGGAGAAAATCCGCTCCAAGGTAACTACTGTATCAACTAAGCCTTTGGCTAATGGTACACCATGTTGCATCGTTGCTAGGTCCATACTGCTCCAATCCGCTAGACCATCTAGCGGCAGAAGGAAGCACGACCGCCATCTATAGGAAGCACAGCCACCATCTGAATGAAGCACGACCACCATCGGAAGCACGACCACCATCTGAATGAAGCATGGCCACGATCTGAAAGAAGCATGGTCAGAATTGCCGCTCGGATCTTCATGATGCACGGCCACCATCTTCAGGAAGCAGGAACACCATCTGAACGAAGCATGGCCACCATCGGAATGAAGAACGGCGACAATCGTCTGCTGAAGGCTCGATCCAAGTTCGCTGTGGAGTGAGGTGTTCCTCCACCAGGGTTCCTATCTGGTGTCCCCGAGTCCTCGGTCGCCTGCGCTTGAGCTTAGGCCCTTCCCAGTGCTCCATGGTATATATATGTTAAGTATGTCACATATGCAAAAAATCTAATGTGGCAAGGTAGTTAAGAGGAGAGAGAGAAGAGTTTGAAGACCCCACAAAGAACCGATGCCAAGCGCGCAGACCTATTCCAAATACTTAAATGAAAGAAGTTTACCCAATGCATAGAGGAGTTTATTGTCAAACAGTTAAATGAAGGAAGCTTGACAACAACAAACTAAGCACCTATGCATTGAAAACTTTAGTTGCTAAAATCTTTCATGCACTTAGAACCCCGTCTAAACACATGTGCATTGGAAGCGGCCTTACTCTGATGGTTCCTACACTTATTCAAAGTCGAGATTTGGGACTCGCCCTAGCACGGTCAGTGTTAATGTTCGTGTTTTTCCGAGGCCGTGGGTGACCTCGAGCAAGGCCGTGGCCATGCGCAACAATGAAGCCACATAAGCACGTGAATGTCAAAATATCTTTATGGTAGAAAGCGGTGCACGTGGCTTCCGAGTCGGTTGCCACTCACGTGGAGTCTGGCCCGGATGAGGTGTGCTTGTCGAAGCGCCTCGATCAAATTGAGAAAGGAAAGTGGGCTAGTGGTGGCATCGCCATGCCTCTGGGAAACTCATCGGGGAAAAAGAAAGTCGAGGGCCGGTCCCTGCCGATTGTAGAAAATACTTATGTCTGGCTTGCAGCATTTTATATAAACTACGTAGTTTTTGGAATATGTTTACCTTGATATGGAATTTATCGCTAGAGCAGAACCGGCCTTTAGTGCCGGTTGCTAAAGAGTGGGGAATAAAGGTCTCCCTCTTTGGTATCGGTTCGTCACGAACCCACGAACCGGCGCTAAAGTGTCACCACGTGGCACGAGCCAGGCCCGGGTGCGTGTAGAACATTAGTACCGGTTGGTAACACCAACCGGT
>NW_025225519.1:23501-24913 GCF_018294505.1 Triticum aestivum
CACACACATATATATATATATATATATATATATATATATATAATATCATCAAATGTCTCACAACGAACACCATTAATTATTCACGCATACACATGTATATACATATACAATTTCTCCTACATGTTACCTTGGTGCCTTCAGAGCACGATGACAAGTGGTTCATGGGGGAAGTAGCGGGTAATAGTATTCTCCTTTGGGATCTATGACCTGGTCGAGCAAAAATCCGGCTATTTTCTCTTGAAGTGCTAGTATGTGGTCCGCTGGTAGGAGCTTATCCCGCACCTCTCTGAACTGTTAAGAAGGAGATCAATATGCATGTGTATTAGTTGTGTGACAAGATATCGATAATGGTGTGAATAGTATTCTAACAAACGTACCCATTCATGTCTTTGAGATCTGCTCCTTTCAGACGCCATCATGCGAATGTTCTCGCAAACATAGAATGCACACAGATCATTCCCTAACGCCTGCTTTAGGGTCTTTACGACAATGGAATTGAATCAGATAATGATTAATCAAGCATGATAATTAATTAATGGTATTGAAACAAGATTTAAAGAGATGGTAGCTAGCTAGTACTACTTAATTACTTATCTTTGGTCGATGCCAAAACAACTTTTTTGGCCATTTGCCTGGAGTCACCTTGATGAACTTTGCCCAAGCCCTACCCGCCGGCAAAGAAAATTAATAAATGGGTTATTAAATAGTTCATATCAGGAAATGACGAACTAATAATAGGCCGAGATATAGTTAATAATGATTGAAATTACCTGTTGACTATCCCCTTCATGATGGTGTAGTCTTTATCTTCTTTAGTAGCGAGTCCAGTACTTCAAATGTTGCTTTGTCAAGTTTAATGTCTAACAAAATCCAGTGGAAACTGCATGCGCACACGTTTGCATGTCTTAATTAAGCGGACATGTGCATAAAATTAATCAACTATCGTAAACCGTATACACTTAATTATTAACATCTAGCTAGCTAGTAAGCAAAAACAGAATTTGTATTACAAGACAGTGTGACTCACAGGAAGTTGTAAGGAGGTAGTATATCTTCATTGGTATTGAGGCGCTTCAAGAACTCTAGCATGGTTTCCTCTACACTTGCTTGAGAAGTTGGAATATTCCATGTGTACTCATTAATGGTATTTGGGTCAATAAACCCTGTAAGTGCATCTAGTGCCATCCCTAGTTGGTTTTGGAGTATTGACGACAAAGTTGGTTGAGGGACTAATGCGTTTGTTAGAACTGCAGGATAACGCAGGAAGTGTCCCTCATTGATTCGGTTTACCTACCGGAGATGACCCATAAAAATGTATGAAGACATTGAAGACAATAGTTGTGTGTGAAGATATTCACACTGAAGTCTATGACATGAGAAGACATTGAGTGAAGACTATGGAGCGTCAAGAC
>NW_025225520.1:0-7033 GCF_018294505.1 Triticum aestivum
AACCCTGTAGCGTTTGACCACGAGATCTAGCCCTTTGACTTTGCACGGACGGGCTTTGACCAGTGGACCTCTCCACCTGGTTGTGTCGGGTCGGGCCAGAGGGACATCGGGGAGCAACATCCGGGCCAAACTCGCAGCTAAATCCACTCCGTGTAGACCCACGCGGCAGTTTCCCCCCTCCAGGTGTCGGCGGCGGCGCCGTCCGTGACGGGGGGCACACCCCGAAGATGCATGTCGCCTCTTCGGACATGCCACAACACGATCCCGCATGTATGAGGGCCCGATACGACGCTCCGGTGGCATTGCTACCCCCCAAGGCCCCCGTCTCGCCTAAGCCTGGAGCGGTTGAACACTGTATGTAAGTTAGTTAAATAAAAATAATAAAGAAAACAGTGAAGAAAAAGAAAAAATAATTATATGTATGCTTATTAACATATACTATATGCTTATTAACACAATCTATAGGTATGCTTATTAACACATATTGTATGCTTAATAATAATAATAATTATATATGGGAAAAAAGAAAAAAAAAGAAAAAACTATGCCGACACCAAAGCCGTCGGCATAGGTGCGGCGAGGGCAGATGGACAGCGGCGCGAATCGATGACGTGTTGGCTATGCCGACGGCTGCCGTCGGCATAGCTCCTGGTCGGTGCGCTCTGGATCGGTGACGTGTTACCCGTATCTATGCCGATGACCACCGTCACGGCCGTCGGCATAGATTTGACGTCGTTAGCCGGCCGTGTCAGCGGGCCCGCATTTATGCCGACGGCAGCTGTAGGCGTAGTCTGGGATAAGCCGACGGCCTATATATGCTGACTTCTGTTGTCGGCGTAGACACGGATAGCCCGACGGCCGTTGTACGCCGACGGCCAGGAGCTAGCTGTCGGCATAGCTCGGACTAGGCCGACGGCAGCCGTCGGCATATATTTGGCTGTCGGCGTAGAGCCCTATTCCGGTAGTGGTAGTGACATACATCCATAGGCTCGTCAGCACGTACGTCCGGTCGTCCCATTGAACTATCCTATTGTCTATCTTAAAATTGTTGGCTAACTTCGGAAGACATTTTGACATACTCGGGTGGAAACTACGATCGAAAGGATAATGAGGATAATGGAACATCTTGACGGGACTACAATGCACTGCTTACCAACCTTTCTGTATGGGAGGGGGGTTTTATAACTCAAGAAGAGAAATATGGCTGGAAAGAAGATGGCGGGAACATGAGGGGTAGCGGGAAAGAAGATGGCGGGAACAGAAGGGTGGCGGGAAAGAAGTTGGCGGGAACATAAGGGTTGGCGGGAAAGACGATGGCAGGAAAGAAGATGACGGGAAAGGCAGGTTTGGCGGGAAAGGGTTCCCCGGAACACGGTTATGTTCCAATCATTTTCAGAGAGGATGACTGGAGCTAATCTTCTTCATGGAGGGCGACTGGAAGCCCTTGTTCAGCCGACAGTCCTGTCCCTTGTTCAGCCGACAGTCCTGTCATCTTCTGGGAGGACGACTCGACACTAATCATCTACCAGTAAGACCATTAGTTCCAGTTGTCTTGCCCAAAGATGACGCCGTATTATTTGTGGAATATATCTAAACCGTGTATTATTTTTGTAAATTAATAGAAAATGTATTGTTTTAGAAAAATTAGCTAATTTATTATGCTCCCTAATTTTGGACCTCTCCCATTCAAATGGGGTATTCAATTTGGAATTTGTTTTACCATTTTGACAGGGTCAATGAATTATTAAATCAATCGACAACAACCAGCCTATAAAAACATCAATATGCGATATTGTAACACCAATATAATACATGCAACCACCAACCTAAAAAATGTCCTCAGATAAATATGGATTGATTAGCACATAACACTGAATCACCTCGCAAAAGGGAAAGAAATACAACACTATAAATAAAAAGAAAACACACTTCATCATATCCCCCACTGACCAAACCAAATACTCCTCAGTTTCAAAATATAAGGCGTGTTAGTTTCTTAAAATAGTCAAATTTATTTAACACTAACCAAGTTCAGAGCTGAAAACATCAACATCCGCAATATTAAATAAATAACATACGTAAAATCATTTCGCGACAAATCTAACAATACCGATTGGTATTATGAATATTGATACATTTATCTATAAAATTGGTCAAACTAAAACAGGTTTGACTTTTCAAAGACTAATACACCTTATATTCTGAAACACATGGAGCAGAAAATTTATGAAAATCCAACAACATTAACGACGCAGCAAAGCTCACCCAATCCTTTAGATGAAGATGATGCCCAAGTGCATGCCAAATTTGGCGGCTCTGTCTCTTGGAGGTCCTCACAGGTATAGGGCGTGCATGTGCATGTCCATGTGGATGAGTGTACGTGTGTGTATGTGAACGTCTGCATTTGTACTGTATTTCTAAAAAATTATGAAGGTTTTCTCACACAAACACATGGTGCAACTGCAAGTGCAAACAAGTATCTAACAACACAACAAACTAACTAGAACAATGTTGCTTTGAAAATACTAAATCGATGCAATCATGAAATTTGGACCTTTTTCGCAACATCACAACTCGAGGACTAACCTAAGTCGATCAATTTCTCTCGTTTGACAACCAAATGACGTAAGAAACATACGATAACTATATCGTAAGTAATAGTCCATGAAACGTTGATAGCACAAGTTAAATATAATGGAAATTGGTCTAGAATATGACGCTCAACAAAAATTCCAATCTAGTGAGCTTTATACGAAGAAAGCATTACTCCCTTCATTCCTTTATGTAAGAGTATATGGTAGTAAAACTAGATACAAAGCCTCGTATATCAGATGACCAGAGCAACTGGACTTTGTCTTCTGAAAACGTTGGTGAGCTCTCCAATACTTGGAGACATTGTTGTACGTTGGTTCTTTCAGACCACCCTTCGTTTTCACCCTAGATATTTGCCACTACAAGAAGCCAAGCATGGGTTGGCTTGTTAGGAGCCGCTGTGGATGTGGAAACAGAAGCCAACCGAGGCCAGCGCCAGGACGCAATCCGAGGGCAAAACCGCAGGCCAGCGCCAGGACGCAAACCGAGGGCAAAACCGCATGGCGTACTCGCGAGGCACGTCGCTTCATGTTGCGTGATATAGGAGTCCTGCCTCGCTGCATCCGTACGACCTGCTTGCGAACCTGACAAGAATCAAGATATGTGATATTGTAAATTGTAAAAAGAATGTTGTAAACTTCAAAGCACAATAAGGCCAGATTGAGCTATTTTAACATGGTCCAAAATAGATATGGGTCATTTAACGTCTAATATTACTCTTACCTCTTGGGGGTAAAACGATATCTATGGTGGTGTAGGGCTAATATGAACATCCTACATTGCAAACCAGGAAACAAACTATATATCACTAATAAAATCTAGCATCAAATAAGGGAAGATATAGCAATATCAATTAATGCTCTCTCTATCTTCCATATTTGGTTGCGTATAACAATTTTCAATGTTGGCATGTAAAATATATACCAGTACGAACAAAGATTGTTGGTATAAAATACTTAAGAAATATATGTTGTAGAAACACTTGAGTAATTTAGAACAAGAGAATGGCATTAATACACATATAAGAGTAGGTGTGTTTTTGTAAGTAAATAAATATATTATCAATCTATTACCAAAATTTTTAGATAGGCATACTAATTCTAAAAATATAGCCATAAAATATTTATATTTGAATAATTCTGTAGTACACGGAATAAGTACAAGAATATAAATATAAGATATTCAACTTGAAGTGTCTCTATGATGCACATATATTTTCCTTCTAAAACTGTAGGACGTGATAAGGAGCATTGGAATCATATTTCAACTTATAATATATATGCACACATAGAATAATATTTTATTTTCAAGCATGTAGTAGCATATATATCTCAATTTATCTTGACAGTTGAGATCAAATTGCATCTTAAAATTTCTCGGATGAGATTAAATTGTTCCCACTGGCACTGCATATGCCTGGTCTGATCACACGCCCTTGGGTGCCAGTATCAGCGCATAAAAACAGTTATATACATCTCTAAAATGCAAACACAAAACAGAGAAAGTAGTAATAACAGAGCACAAATGGTATGTTGATTCATCTCAAAGTCCAAACCATGTGGTGCAGATTGAAAAACTAGGCGAAAGATGATGGATACGGATGTTTGTAGAATTCATAGTGCAAACCATCATGAGGAAATATTGGTCAAAATAATGAGAAACATTGGCCGACTGCGATTATGTTCCAGTAAGTTCTAACATAAATTTATTTAAAGACAATTCTACCATAAATTACACGTACCCCTATTGACGACGGCAGATTCTGTTTCAAAATATCCACCATCACCCCCGGATAGCGTGTCATGAGGTGCTTGAATCCATTGGTCTCCTTCATGGCGTCGAGCACATCCTGCGACGACACAAATGCGATACAAGCATTTCTGAGAAGGGCGCGGTCATACCACTCTGCCAAAGTTAAGGTGGTTGCCACTGTTTGCTCGTTTATGTTTTGGCATAGTTTTCCTTCGCACATCGTCGCTAGCCTGTCCAGGCCATATCGAACTCCGACAACGAACAAATGTTGCAGCGTTGCGTTTTTCTCAAGATCACAACCATGTGGGAGCGTATCCGTGTACATGAAATAAAGAAGCGCCTCGAAGATGACGGGGTCCATGTCATCAACCTTGACGGGTTTTGTAGGGTCCTCCTTCGTCGGGTCCAAAAGCTCTGCCCTGAAGGCCGGTGATCGTGCCGCCAGCACGTGTCTATGAGCACGGAACGATTTGTCACCCACGATGAACGTTACATCCACGCCTTCCTCGTCCTTCAACATCCTTGCAAAATCCTCTTGCAGATTCGACGGCGGGGCCGGGATGGTCAAAGTGTCATGCTTCCTCATGACAGTCAAAACACACCTGATCGTTACACAGTCCTCGTTGTCGGATAGCAGCCGTCGCAGCTTGGACTTCTGGACAAAGTGCTCGAAGCCCCAAAAAATACCTGCGGACTGGAAGGTATGTTCTATGCTCCCATGCACAAGCACTTGGCCATCCTTGCCCAATAAACTCAGGGTGTAGTTGGTCTGCAACCCTAGTTCTCCATTGCATAGACGCAGATAAGCGGAGGCGTGGGCGCCTCCGTCCTCCTTCAACCCGTCGGGGTAGAACGTGATGTCCCACTCGCAGCCTCCAACGCAGAACGTGCTCGACGAGATGAAGTTCCCGGCGCCCATGCCGTCGAGCAGCGAGAAGCCCGTGACCTCGAAATTGTGTGCCGCGGTGTCGCCCTCGGTAAAACTCGTCGACCACGTCTCGGGCACATCCTGCTTCACCGGAGAAGAAGAAGAACCGATGGTGTTTCCCATCGGAATAGGTAGGAGATCGAGCGAAGGGCGAAGGGCGACGGGCTGGTGCTGCAGGTTCGTGACATCCGCGTCGCTTATGTATATATTATGCCAAAAGTGTTCAGAGTTCACGTCGCGTACGCACGGACACATAGATGGAATATAATCCTTCAAAATTCTGTAAGGATAGAGTTCACGTAGGGTACGGGAGCGGCTGGGGTTGCAACTTGCAAGGCACCGGCAGGCGGCAGTGCCGTCAGGAACCGGGAGCCATATGGCGGCGCCTTCCTCGGACGTGCCGAACGGGTCTCGATCGCCCATGAAATTCTTGGCACGGATCAGGCCCTCGATTGCGTTTGCTTGGCCCTGGATTAGATGGGCCAGCAATTTTGTTTCGAGTAGGAAAACATGGCAGAAGAAAGTTCTCTTTATTTATTTATTTTTGTATACAAGGGTCGAACTGCCCTTGCTTAATGCATGTACCTGGCGTTGTACAAAAATATTTTTCCTAAGAAAAGACACCCAAAGCATCTTAAATCAGATAATACCAAGGAACACAGAATATGACGGACAGAAAAAAGACAAACAATCAACAAAAAAAAAACTACAATAAGAAACCATGCTGACCGTTTTATGCCTACCGCTGTGTTTTTTTTCGGAGTTTGAAAATTGCATTGAACTGGCAATAAATGAAAGTGACACGTGAAAACGGCCTCAGCATACCAGTTAATAAAGCCTCATGTTCGTCTTTGCATTCTCAGGTGTAGAACCATTTGATTTTATTAAAAAGATATTCGAGCTGTTTCTTTTTACTCTGCTTTTAAGATCTGCCTTAAGTCAAACTTTGTAAAGCTTGATCAAATTTATACTGAAAATATCAACATCTACAGTACTAAAGATCTACAATATGAATTCCATGATGCACCTAATGATATTGAATTGATATTGTGAATGTTGATATTTTCTCCTCCAGCCCTTAGGTCTCTTATAGGGGAAAGAAGGCAGGTCTCGCGCGGGGCCGTCCCTCCAATCGTTTTCTTTTGCAGGAGTAGATCATTTCGACCGAAAATGAAGTGTCCCAAGGTCAATTTTACCCTTGCTTCCAAGTGATGTTATCCTCGGTATATCGCCCTCAAGGTGAATGGTGCGAGAATTACTCTCCCACTTCCGCATAACAAGCTCAATTCACCAACACAATCCGCTCATCCATGAGCTATGCCATTTGGAAGGTTTTGGCACCTCCCAAGGTCAATTACTTGTCTTGCAATTCAAAATCAGATTTGGACTGTGGATAGACTCGAGAAGTGTGGATGGCCAAATTGTGGGTTTTGCCCTCTATGTAACAAATCGAGATATCGTTTGACCACATCTTATTCAAGTGTCGGTTCACCATGAGACTATGGGGCATGATGAAGGCTTGTCTCAACCTCAGACAACATTGACACTTCTGTTGGATAGGTGATCATTCCATCAAGGATTGGTAGATCAATATGTCTGAGATAAATACGACAAACAGGAAGGTGATGGCGTCCCTCACCGTGCTTACATGTTGGACAATTTAGTGCGAGAGAAGTGCTAGCACTAGTAGAAAACGGGGCTTTAATCCTGGTTGGTAAGGGCCTTTAGTGCCGGTTCTGGAACCGGCACTAAAGGATGGAG
>NW_025225520.1:7043-8497 GCF_018294505.1 Triticum aestivum
GCGGGGCCGTCCCTCCAATCGTTTTCTTTTGCAGGAGTAGATCATTTCGACCGAAAATGAAGTGTCCCAAGGTCAATTTTACCCTTGCTTCCAAGTGATGTTATCCTCGGTATATCGCCCTCAAGGTGAATGGTGCGAGAATTACTCTCCCACTTCCGCATAACAAGCTCAATTCACCAACACAATCCGCTCATCCATGAGCTATGCCATTTGGAAGGTTTTGGCACCTCCCAAGGTCAATTACTTGTCTTGCAATTCAAAATCAGATTTGGACTGTGGATAGACTCGAGAAGTGTGGATGGCCAAATTGTGGGTTTTGCCCTCTATGTAACAAATCGAGATATCGTTTGACCACATCTTATTCAAGTGTCGGTTCACCATGAGACTATGGGGCATGATGAAGGCTTGTCTCAACCTCAGACAACATTGACACTTCTGTTGGATAGGTGATCGTTCCATCAAGGATTGGTAGATCAATATGTCTGAGATAAATACGACAAACAGGAAGGTGATGGCGTCCCTCACCGTGCTTACCTGTTGGACAATTTAGTGCGAGAGAAGTGCTAGCACTAGTAGAAAACGGGGCTTTAATCCTGGTTGGTAAGGGCCTTTAGTGCCGGTTCTGGAACCGGCACTAAAGGATGGAGACTAAAGCCCCCCCCCCCAGTCCCGGTTCAACACAAACCGCCACTAAAGGCCCACCAGGCGGCATGAGCCTGTGCCGTGGTATGGGGGACCTTTAGTACCGGTTGGCAACACCAACCGGGACTGCCCAAGTGTGGAGCACTCATTTCAAATCGTCTAACTTCCCGGCCGGTCAACCATCCTCTCACTACTCCAGCCTGAGCACGATTAACTTTCGAGTTCTAATCCCACTAGTTTCCAAGTCTGCAATTGTTGTTTTCCTGACAATAGTAAGCTGTCAATCCTATTAACTCTCAGGAGTTTAGCTTGAGCATGAAGTCACACGTTTCACCATTTGAGTATGAAACTATTATTCTAAAAAACAATAATTATTTAGTAACACTAATATTTCTTGAATAAGTAGTTCGACCATAGTTTGACCAGATTTATCCAAAATTCGAAAAACTGAAATAATTATTTAGTAACACTAATATTTTTGAATAAGTAGTTTGACCACAGTTTGACCAAAATTCAAAAAAACTGAAATTTGAGCATATCTTTTTTTCCTTTTACAATTTGATGATTCTAAAAATTTGCAAAATAGCCTATGGCCATCAAAATTGGATGCGGATTTTCGTGATGAACATTTTGATATATTATACGTTTTTTTCGACATCGTATGCAAAAGATATGGTCGTTTTACTTTTTCATCACACTTTTTGGCAAAACATGTCCAAATTTAAGTTTTTTAATTTTTCTAACTAGTAGATGTAGGAACATAACTACATCTCGAAGTATTTTAATTTTTAAAGTTTTTATCATTTTCTTTT
>NW_025225520.1:8507-14822 GCF_018294505.1 Triticum aestivum
GTTGGCAACACCAACCGGGACTGCCCAAGTGTGGAGCACTCATTTCAAATCGTCTAACTTCCCGGTCGGTCAACCATCCTCTCACTACTCCGGCCTGAGCACGATTAACTTTCGAGTTCTAATCCCACTAGTTTCCAAGTCTGCACTTATTGTTTTCCTGAGAATAGTAAGCTGTCAATCCTATTAACTCTCAGGAGTTTAGCTTGAGCATGAAGTCACACGTTTCACCATTTGAGTATGAAACTATTATTCTAAAAAACAATAATTATTTAGTAACACTAATATTTCTTGAATAAGTAGTTCGACCATAGTTTGACCAGATTTGTCCAAAATTCGAAAAACTTAAATAATTATTTAGTAACACTAATATTTCTTGAATAAGTAGTTTGACCACAGTTTGACTAAAATTCCAAAAAACTAAAATTTGAGCATATCTTTTTTTCCTTTTACAATTTGATGATTCTAAAAATTTGCAAAATAGCCTATGGCCATCAAAATTGGATGCGGATTTTCGTGCTGAACATTTTGATATATTATACGTTTTTTTCGATATCGTATGCAAAAGATATGGTGGTTTTACTTTTTCATCACACTTTTTGGCAAAACATGTCCAAATTTAATTTTTTTAATTTTTCTAACTAGTAGATGTAGGAACATAACTACATCTCGAAGTATTTTAATTTTTAAAGTTTTTATCATTTTCTTTTGTTTTTTTCAAAACTGAAAAGGCGATACACCGGGGGTAGAGTTTGAAAATTGCCCTTTAGTCCCGGTTTGTGTCTCCAACCAGGACTAAAGGTTAAACCCCTTTAGTCCCGGTTTGTGACACAAACCGGGATTATAGGTTAGACCTTTAGTCCCGGTTTGTGTCACAAACCGGGACTAAAGGGCTCGTGGGGCCCCGGCCTGACATCAGCCTGCCACCACCCCTTTAGTACCGGTTCGTTGCACGAACCGGTAGTAAAGGTTCGCCACGAACCGGTACTAAAGAAAGCAGCCCGCCTAGCCGTTGGAACCGCCACTAATGGTCACATTAGTGCCGGTTCAGTTACAAACCGGGACTAATGAGCTTCACATTAGGCCCTTTTCTACTAGTGTAGAGTGTTCCGTCACAAATCAACAATACCAACCATCATTCTATCCAACATAAAAAAACGAAGCTAAACATTAGTCATCGCTGGCGCAAAGCACTTGGGAAACATCATGTCCGATGTCTGAAAAGTAAAGGATTTGTACACGAACTTCTATGACCTCTTTGACGAATTACAAACTTCCGCGGTGGACGTCGCAACAAGCTAGTCATTGAGATTACTCCCTTGCGGCATCCTTCTGATGCTATCTATAAATTGTGTATATTTTGTAGTTGTGGAAGCCGCTTAGCCATGGCCCCGAGCACAGCGCCATTAATGCTCCCACTTCATGATTCAGGCCAGGGCCTTGGCTCTCCGCTTGGTGCCGCCCCTCCCCCCACCACCGCCGGAGCCTGACTAGCTTCGTGGCTCCTTCCTTAGCCTTGCTTTCTGCCCTCTTTGTTACGACCGGATTGTGTACTCTGTTATTGTGTGTGTGTGTGTGCTGGCACCTTGTTGGAGCTTGGTTGTGCTTGCGGTCGTTTACTTTATATATAGAGTGGGGCGTAAAGCTTTCTTTTAATAATATTCTAGTATTATTTTTTTTGTAAAAGCAACTCTAGGCTCATTCTTAATTAATGGATGAGCCAAATCTTTGGCCTTCTGTTTTGAATTTTATTTTATTTTTACCCTTTCTGCAGCTGGCTGTAGATCGAACGCTGGTTGCGCTACAAAAGATGAACATTTGGTGCCCGGTTCGAGTGCCGAGGCCCCCTTCCAGCTCAGTCATACTCATCATACATCGGAGCTGAGCAAGTACAAATTTAGTACAAGATCGTACGAGCGGAGCCCGAGGAGCCAAGCACGGATTGCCTCGGTCCCATCCTTTGTAAAACAGCGGCCGTTGTGCATGTAAAAATAGAGGCCAGCAAAGGGGGTCAGCGCCAGGACGCAGACGGAGGGCAAAACTGCACGGCGAACTCGCGAGGCCCACCGCTTCTTATTGCGTGATCTGGGTGTCCTATCCGGCTGGCTCCGTGCGACCTGATTGCAAACCCAAAGACAGGAAACAAGATATGCAAAGTTGTAACAAACTGTAAAAAGAAGTTGAAAACTGTGTAAAGAACAATAATGTCAGGTTGAGAAAACCATCTAGGCATCTCCTGTGACAATACGCTCTTGGGTACCAGTATCAGCGCATGAAAACAGAGCAGATATATATGCTATGCTAATTCAGCCCAAAGTCCAAAATCCAAACCATGTTGTCCAGATAAAACTAACCCGGCAAACGATGATGGATATGGATGTTTTTAGAATGAGAATTCATAGTGCAAACCATCGTGGGAGAGGCTCAGAAAATAAAAACAGACACTGAATGCGATAATTTTTTGTTATGTTCAACTTAGTTTTGAAAGAAATTTATTCTGAGAAAATTCTAGCATAAATTACGCATACCCCCGGTGAAGACAGCTTCTGTTTTAAGATATCCACCAGGGCCCACGGACAGCTTCTCATGAGGTTCTTGAGTCCATCGGTTTCCTTGACGACGTCGAGCACATCCTGCGATGACACAAATGTGATGCAAGCATTTTTCAGTCGCACGTGATCATGCTGCTCTGCTAAAGTTAGGGTGGTCGCGAAAGTTTGCTCGTTTATGTTTTGGCATAGCTTCCCTTCGCAAATCGTCACCAGCTTGTCCAGTCCATATCGATCTCCAACTGCCAACAAACGCCACAATATCCCGGTTTTCTCAAGATCGCTACCATGTGGGAGTGTATCAGTGTACATGAAATGAAGAAGTGCCTCGAAGATGTCGGACGTCATGTCATGAACATTGACGGGTTTTGTAGGGTCCTCCTTTGTCATCGGGTCCAAAAGCTCTACCTTGAAGGCCGGCGACCGTGCCGCCAGAATGTGTCGATGAGCACGGAACAATTTGTCACCCACGACGAACGCTACATCCACGCCGTCCTCGTCCTTCAACATCCTTCCAAAATCTTCGTGCAGATTGGATGGTGGGGTTGGGATGGTGAAGGCGCGAACCTCTTCGGTGCGATGCTTCCTCATGAGTCATGACAGTCAAAACACACCTAATCGTCACACAGTCGTTGTTGCGGGATACTAGCCGTTGCAGCTTGGACTTCTTGACGAAGCGCTCATACCCCCAAAAGGTACCTGTGGATTTGAAGATATGCCCAAACACTTGGCCGTTCTTGCCCAATAAACTCAGGGTGTAGCTGGTCTGCAACCCTGGCTCTCCTTTGCACAGACCGACAGACGCAAGAAGGCAGAAGCGTGGGCACCTCCGTCCACCTTCCACCCATCTGGGATTCTGGGTAGAAGGTGATGTCCCAGTCGCAGTCGCCGACTCTGAACGTGCTTGACGAGACCAAGTTGCCGGCGCCCATGCCGTCAAGCAGAGAGAAGCCCGCGACCTGGAAACTGTGCGCCACGGTGTCGCCCTCCGTAGAACTCGTCGACCACGTCTCCGGCACGCACTGCTTAGCCGGAGAAGAGCCGAAGGTGTTTCCCATGGCAAAAGGTGGGAGATCGAGCCAAGGGCAACGGGCTGGCGCTGCAGGTTCGTGACATACGCCTCGCTTATGTATTCAGCAGGAACAGGGTACCTATGCCAAAAGTGTTAAGAGTTCAGTTCGCGTACGCATGGAAGAAGATGGAATATAATCCTTCAAAGATGGTTTCCTGATATATTATCTGGTGCAATTCTGTAAAGACAGAGTTCGCGTAGGGTACCGGAGCGGCTGGGATTGGACCAAAAGTGTTAAGAATTCAGTTCGCGCAGTGCCGTCAGAACCAGGAGCCAACGCCGGCGCCTTGGTCGGATGTGCCGAGAGGGTCGTGCCATGAAAATTCTTGCCACGGACCAGGCCGTCGATTGTGTGTGCTCACTCTCCCTGCATTCCAGATGGGCCAGCAATTTTGTCTCCAAAAGAAAACATGGCCAGAAACTTTCTCTATACAAAAGGGTCGAATTGCTCTTGCCTAATGCATTACCTGGCGTTCTACAAAATTATTACTTTTCTAAGAAAAGAGAACCAAAGCATATTATTAATGTGATAACGACAAAGCTAATTTCCAGTCGGCTGGATTTTTGCAACAGATCCGAACGCTCTGGATGCCGTCCGTTATAGATCGTACGACCATCGCGCACCGAAACATGTAGTTCACTAATATTTACAAGCCTTGCCACCGCCTAGTGAAAAAACTGCTTCGTCCGTCTCTCTTCTTCGAATCCCCACACAGCGTCCTCCCAACCCGGCCGCCGCGGAAGAAGCCGCCGCCGTCCGAGCACTCTTTGAAGGCCTCCTCCAGGAGCACGACCATCCCGTCCGCCTGGCCGGCCCGCTCCCCGTCTCCCCCCACGCTCCCCACCACCGGCGATGAGACCGAGTCATCCGGCGACGACGAGACCGCATCTGAATCCGGCGACTCCTCCAGCCCCGCGCGCGCCCGCCGCGACCTGAGGTGAGTGTGTGAGTGGTTTCCGATGCACTAGTCTCTCTCCATATTTTCTTTGATCCGGTGCTAGCTGATCTGATCCCAACGGTTGTCTCTGTTGTTGTCCGCGAGGGGCCGGGCGAGTGGGGTGCGCAGTGGACGGAGTTCGTCTCGTGGGAGCCCAGGGCGTTCGTCTACCACAAGTTCCTGGTAATCACTAATGCTTCCCATCTTGCCCCTCTTCAATATTCAAAATCACTGCTGCTGGCATGGTTTATTCGTTTCTGTACCTGCCCCCGCATGCACATTGTTATGCCTATGTAAAGACTAGATTATTGTAGGCTCCATATCGTATCATCTCAAATTTTGGGTGAATTATGTGTGTGTGTTTTGGTGAAATGCGGGCCGGCTTTCTGAATTGCACTTTTGTCTAGAAATGAGACGGCGCTGGACTATCACTTGGTAGAAATGAGTTTGACAGTGATTAATGGAAACATGTTGTTTTTGCTCCACTTCTGTTTTTTGTATTTTGGGATCTTGGCTGGACTGCATGCCATTGCCTTCGGGAAAGGAAAGATTGTAGTGATATTTTTACTGGCTTTAGTTCTACATTCACTGAAGCTCATGTATGGTCGGTTATTACCTGATCTATTATGGAAGAATGGGAATGTAGACGGTGTGAACAAGTACTTGTCAAATCTTGGCAGCCAGGTCTTGCTCGACATACTTGTAGCCCACGCCCTTGGCGTCCAGCGCCATGCGCACACGTGCAATGAATGGGCTCAGCCATTGGCCCAACAGCTTCACGTCTCCTTCGACACTCACCATTGTTGTCGTTTGTTTCCTCCCTTCTCTCCTTGTTGATCTCCTGCTCCTGGTCCTCTTTCAGTCGGACTAATAGCTTTGCCTTTTTGCTGGTGGTTAACTACTTTTATATTGCTTTAGTACCGTTAACGCACATCATCTTGTGAGCTGCTTCCTCCGTTCCATAATGTAAGACTTTTTGACTCTAGTGTAGTGTCAAAAAATGTCTTACATTATGAGACAGAGGGAGTAGGTTGCAACTGGTAACTACTCGAAATTTTCTCCATGGAATTTCTTGGACGAGGGTGATTGTTGTTTAACACTTGTCCCCTCCATATGTTTCTGGCACACTCCTGACTTGACTCTCAAATCTGAAGCTTAAACATGTTGCTACTAGTTTCAGACTTTTGTCAAAGCAGGATAATGGACTTGAAGTGATTGCAGATTTCTTAGCAAGATCAGACAGACAAAAAGGAAGGTTCAGACAAGATACAACATGGGTGTCAAGGTGCGCATAGGTGCATTCACAAACAGAATTCTGAAGCTTCATGGCGTGCCCCATCAGACCACGTTGTCGACGAGTGCGTCCGTCACCACTCCCTTTGCCATCATGGCTCACATTTTTTGTTCTACAACAGTTGATGTAGGGTCTTTCATTGAATCTTCCACTGTTCAGATTACCAACACGACTCTTATGTAATTATTATGGTGCTAATTCTATAGTTATCAGGGTGCTAATGATATATTTATCACACTTGCTTATGCTAAAATTACCATGTTGAATTTTTCAATGGAGACATATATGTTTTTAACAGGTGTATGATGGTCTGTGGTAACTTACACTTGGGAAAAATTATTGAGACATACCTCGATATCTTCTGTGTAAATATCATGGTAGCTTACGCACCATAGAAATGATAACTTACATACAATACTGTAGTAAATTTTGACACTGAAAACATCCCTCCCGTAACTTCCAAAT
>NW_025225520.1:14963-16862 GCF_018294505.1 Triticum aestivum
ATAATTTCCTGATAACTTTGAGGGAAGTGATGTTGATGAAATATCCCCAGTTACTCTGATGTGAACAACATGGTAACTCAGACATCAGAGACCCGATAACTTATGCACCCCGGTCCTGGTAACTTTGGCGAGAAGGGGTGCTGAAATATACCCCCAATAATTTACGCACCGCAAACATGATAACTTTTCCCTCCGCCGGAGGGAGGGGTTGTGATGAAATATACTCTCGATAACTTCTGTGTAAATATGATGATAGTTTACGCATCACTGTCCTGATAACTTTTATGCAAATAACATGATAACTCATACATCGTAGACATGATAAATTATGTACCCAGTCCTGGTAACTTTGTCGGTGGGGATAGGGGTGGGGGGAGTCGTTGAAACATACCACGGTAACTTCCATGCAAATAACATGATAAATCACACATCATAGACATGATAAATTATGTACCCAGTTCTGGTAACTTTGTCGGTGGGGGTAGGGGTGGGAGGAGTTGTTGAACCATACCACGATAACTCTTATGGAAATAACATGATAATTCAGACATCGCAGACTTGATAACTTATGTACCCGATCCTGGTAATATGGCGACTGTGGCGAGGGGGGGGGGGGTAATGCCCCGCTAATTTCTGTGTAAATAACATGGTAATAGAAACATACAAAATTGATAACTCCCATACAAACGCCACTGTAACTTTTGACCTGAAACTTTTTTGTTGAAAAACATACACCAGATCATTTCTGTGTAAATAACATGATGATGTATCATCGCAGACTTGATAACTAATATTTTACGTTTAAATACCATGGTGTCTTTCATTCAAGGGAAAAAAGTTTTTGAAACATTTCACAGGTAACTTCTATGTTAAATTACCATACTTTCCCATGTTTTTAACCTTCTCGTACTGTAGTTACCAGCCTTATCATGGTATAGTTATCATGTTACTCAGACCATAGTTATCACGCTGGTCATTGCCAAAGTTACCAAGCCAAACTTTATTTTTTCTTTTGATATGGCAGAAATAAGAAAGGTTCAAATAACATTGTCATTCTAAAATAGACAACAACAAAAGGTGGCTTAGTTGGTTATTAGGCTCGATAGGTATCACATAGACCTGGGTTTGAATCCTCTTTCAAGCACTTTTATTTTCTTTTCATATTATGCAGCGAAAAACCAGAAAAATTCACTAGCAATTTACTACGGTCTTTGAGAGAAGGAAAAAAATCAATGGAAGCGGGAGGAACGACGCAGCGGGAGGAACGACGCAGCGGGACAAACGGAACGATCGATCGAAGGTCGTGCGGATCTGTTGCTAACCACCAGTCGACTGGTGGTTAGCACAGTCCATGTGATAATTATCAAGGAACATGGAGTACGGCGGAGAGAGAAAAGACACAAACAATCAACTAGAAAAACATCAATATATTGCAAAGCATAGGTTGTATAATGTATGCTATGTCAACCAAAATCATGCGAGAGCTAACATTGGCGCAAAGTCGGCTCATTTTCAACCTGAGCTACAAAATTGACTCATGCTCTACTAATTTATTTTGGAATCAATCTCCGGTGTAGCTAAAAGACGATTCACTGTGAGAAGGCGCGTACGATGGGGCATGGCACAGGCGGCGCTCTCGGCCGGTGCAACACTTCATTGTTGGCTCCAAAGAGAGGTCGCGGCATGAATGCGACGATTGTGATCTCGAGCCCCCCCCCCCCACCCCTGCTTGCTTCAAATTTGCGAGTAAACGGACTTTCAGACTAATCAACGGATGGATGGAGGACTGTATTGGATGACATAATACGCCTAGACCGTGTGGTTCGTATCGGAGGCGGACGGTTTGAGGATCGAGATGCCATAAACTATAGGGATACAAAAGTAGTGATCCGAAGAAAC
>NW_025225520.1:16872-20648 GCF_018294505.1 Triticum aestivum
CCCCGCTTGCTTCAAATTTGCGAGTAAACGGACTTTCAGACTAATCAACGGATGGATGGAGGACTGTATTGGATGACATAATACGCCTAGACCGTGTGGTTCGTATCGGAGGCGGACGGTTTGAGGATCGAGATGCCATAAACTATAGGGATACAAAAGTAGTGATCCGAAGAAACATAGACAGATTGAATGCATAAGATTATCGAAGTTCATAAAGCCATCTCCTACAAGCAAATTCGAAAGCATCTAACTAGACCATCACTCCAATCGACTCGGTCTGCTGCTTGGTACATCATTTATGCAACCCTATTTTTCAGGACGGTCAGATCACACCTGATGGTGAAGCAGTCGTCGTCCTGCAGCATGCACTTCTCAATAGTCAGCGGATCTTCCCAACCACGAAAAGTCCCAGCACCATCCTTGAACAGAATAGCTCGTGTTGCCGCCACAGGCTCCGTGCCTTTGTACGCCTTGCCATCGTTCCCCAGAAAACTAAGCGTGAACTTCACCTTGACGCCCGGTTGCTCCACCCTTTCTTTGAGAGACAGTTGGGCGAACGCGTGGCCAACGTACGTGTCAGGGTAGAAATCGATGCACCAGTTATAGCCACCGACACTGAACGTCTTCGAGCTTACATGGTTGAGGGCGCCTGTGCCGTTGTGCTACGAGTAGTTTGTCACCTTGAAATTGTGTGCACCGGTGGCGGCCTCCGTCAGGCACATCGACCACCCCTCTCCCCAGAAAGAGATGATGTTTCCCATGGCAAAGTCGGCGGACGACAAGGAAAAGGGGTGAGCGGCAGCCACGGGGCGGTTCGACGAACGGGATGGAAGGGAGCGCTGACAGTGCAGGGGAGGGAGTGGCCCTGGCACGGCCATCACGGTCGGCAAGCGTGGCATGTGCCAAGCAGAGCGGGGACGGGGGCCAGCGGAGGGAAAGGTCCCCGGGGCGGCACGGCCGTCGCAGTCGGCGATGGCGGACCGCGCCCGATGGAGCGAGGACGGAGGGTCAGGGGAGGGAGCGCCCCCCCAGAGCACCGCGGTCAGAGAGGGCGGGCTGCGCCCGGCGGTGTGAGGACAAGGTCGAGGGTGACGATGAGACGAGGTCAGATGGGGACGGGGATGGGTGGCAGCGGAGGTGGTCGACACGGACGGTGATGGCATTGCAGACGTCGAGGAGAGTGATGCCGGCGTCCAAGTGCGTGGCGACAACGTCGTTCCTGTGCGCGGAGCCGACGGCAAACGACGACGAAAGTTTCAAATAGAGGGAACGAAACTTTATCCGATAACCTGAATGGAATCAGAACATCGAGGTGCATATTTTTCGTGTATAGCTTATGGCGAATCGAAGCACGGTTGTGTAGATTGGATGAACGAGATTAAAGAGATGCTTAGAAGAAAAATATGTGATAGCCATGAAGTGCATCGAGCGGGCCTGCCTCGCTGGAAACGACCGATTTGCTTAGAAGAAAAAATGCGCTTTGTTATAATATGCAAGAATAAACATATAATAGTGAAATTTTTCGCAAAAAAAAATTATATAAAGAAAGAATGAATTAGTGGCATTGGTATTTGATCCATGATATCTCTACTTCTCCGGATCAAAATAATGAATTAGTGGTATTGGTATTAACACTAGTGCAGAACCGGGCTTTAGCACCGGTTCGTAAAGGTCTTTAGTGCCGGTTCTACAACCGGCACTAAAGAGTGGAGACTAAAGCCCCCCCCCCTTACTACCGGTTCGGCACAAACCGGCGCTAAAGTGTCACCATGTGGCACGAGTCAGGCCTGGGTGCTGGTAGACCATTAGTACCGGTTGTAACACCAACCGGTACTAAATGTTTGGGGGGGTTTGATTTTATTTTTTATTTTTCATTAATTTTGTATTTTCCATTTAATTCTTTTTTGTTTGTTGGTATTTTACGATACTACATATTATACACGTTATGCATATATATAAATAGGTTTTCACATAGAACCGCATATATATAAATATATATCATCAAATGTGTCGGTGTCAAAACCGGCGGATCTCGTGTAGGGCGCCCGAACTGTGCGTCTAGGCGGATGGTAACAGGAGACAAGGGACACGATGTTTTTACCCAGGTTCGGGCCCCTTTTGGTGGAGGTAAAACCCTACTCCTGCTTGATTATTATTGATGGTATGGGTAGTACAAGAGTTGATCTACCACGAGATTAGAGAGGCTAAACCTTATAAGGTAGCCTATGGTATGATTGTTGTTCGTCCTATGGACTAAAACTCTCCGGTTTATATAGACACCAGAGAGGGCTAGGATTACATAGAGTCGGTTACAATGGGAGGAGATCTTCATATCGTATCGCCAAGCTTGCCTTCCACGCCAAAGAAAGTCCCATCCGAACACGGGACGAAGTCTTCAATCTTGTATCTTCATAGTCCGGGAGTCCGGCCAAAGGTCATAGTCCGGCCATCCAGACACCCCTAATCCAGGACTCCCTCAGTAGCCCCTGAACCAGGCTTCAATGACGACGAGTCCAGCACGCAAATTGTCTTGGGCATTGCAAGGCGGGTTTCTCCTCCGAATACTTCATAGAAGATGTTGAACACAAGGATAGTGTCCGGCTCTGCAAAATAAGTTCCACATACCACCGTAGAGAGAATAATATTTGCACAAATCCAATCTGCTGACGTATTCCACAGCGTGACATCACACCGCGGCCAGGCCTTTATTCGAATCATTTTACTGTTCCACCTCAGCGCGTTTAGCGAGGCGGTTTCCTTGGCACGTCTTGTCAAAGCAGAAATCGTGTCCCCTTATTCCGGGATTCTCATCAATACGGGCGTGGGTAACCCAACCGCGCCATTAACCGCAGTGCTTGGGAGATAAGCAAATTTTATTAGGCCGGTGGGGGCTCGTAGTTTCGGCCGCCCATATAAGGGGATAAGGATCTACCCTTTCCATTTACGCCTTCTTCCTCCTTTGCTTATCCGTCCCTGCGCACTCGAGCTCCAATGCCCAAGTCCGCACTTCCCACCTCGACCTTATCCAATCATGTCCGAAGCGGGAGGTAGATGGATGGTCTCCTCCGTCATGGAGGGCCAAATCAAAAAGTTGAGGAAGGCGGGATACTTGTCTGACGACATCGCGCACCGGCTTCCAGATGAGGGGCATCTCATCCCCACCCCAAGGCCCCATGAGAGGGTTGTATGCCACAACACCATCCCGCATGTATGAGGGCCCGGTACGACGCTCCGATGGCATTGCTACCCCCCAGGGGCCCCGTCCCGCCTAACCCTGGAGCGGTTGACCACGAGATCTAGCCCTTTGACTTCCCATGGACGGGCTTTGACCAGTGGACCTCTCCAGCTGGTTGTGTTAGTTCGGCCCATAGGGACACCCGGGAGCAACATCCGGGCCAAACCCACAGCTACATCCACTCCGTGTAGACCCGACGCGTCTGTTTCCCCCCTCCCGGTGCCGGCCGCGGCCCCGTCCGTGAGGGGGGCCACGTCCCGGAGACGCGTGTCGCCTCTTCGGACATGCCACACCACCACCTCGCATGTATGAGGCACCGGTACGACGCTCCGGTGGCATTGCTACCCCCCAGGGCCCCCGTCCCGCCTAACCCTGTAGCGTTTGACCACGGGATCTAGCCCTTTGACTTTGCACGGACGGGCTTTGCCAGTGGACCTTTCCACCCGGTTGTGTCGGGTCGGCCCAGAGGGACACTGCGGAGCAACATCCGAGCCAAACCCATAGCTAAATCCACTCCGTGTAGACCCGACGCGGCAGTTTC
>NW_025225520.1:20658-22565 GCF_018294505.1 Triticum aestivum
AACGACGACGAAAGTTTCAAATAGAGGGAACGAAACTTTATCCGATAACCTGAATGGAATCAGAACATCGAGGTGCATATTTTTCGTGTACAGCTTATGGCGAATCGAAGCACGGTTGTGTAGATTGGATGAACGAGATTAAAGAGATGCTTAGAAGAAAAATATGTGATAGCCATGAAGTGCATCGAGCGGGCCTGCCTCGCTGGAAACGACCGATTTGCTTAGAAGAAAAAATGCGCTTTGTTATAATATGCAAGAATAAACATATAATAGTGAAATTTTTCGCAAAAAAAAATTATATAAAGAAAGAATGAATTAGTGGCATTGGTATTTGATCCATGATATCTCTACTTCTCCGGATCAAAATAATGAATTAGTGGTATTGGTATTAACACTAGTGCAGAACCGGGCTTTAGCACCGGTTCGTAAAGGTCTTTAGTGCCGGTTCTACAACCGGCACTAAAGAGTGGAGACTAAAGCCCCCCCCCCTTACTACCGGTTCGGCACAAACCGGCGCTAAAGTGTCACCATGTGGCACGAGTCAGGCCTGGGTGCTGGTAGACCATTAGTACCGGTTGTAACACCAACCGGTACTAAATGTTTGGGGGGGTTTGATTTTATTTTTTATTTTTCATTAATTTTGTATTTTCCATTTAATTCTTTTTTGTTTGGTGGTATTTTACGATACTACATATTATACACGTTATGCATATATATAAATAGGTTTTCACATAGAACCGCATATATATAAATATATATCATCAAATGTGTCGGTGTCAAAACCGGCGGATCTCGTGTAGGGCGCCCGAACTGTGCGTCTAGGCGGATGGTAACAGGAGACAAGGGACACGATGTTTTTACCCAGGTTCGGGCCCCTTTTGGTGGAGGTAAAACCCTACTCCTGCTTGATTATTATTGATGGTATGGGTAGTACAAGAGTTGATCTACCACGAGATTAGAGAGGCTAAACCTTATAAGGTAGCCTATGGTATGATTGTTGTTCGTCCTATGGACTAAAACTCTCCGGTTTATATAGACACCAGAGAGGGCTAGGATTACACAGAGTCGGTTACAATGGGAGGAGATCTTCATATCGTATCGCCAAGCTTGCCTTCCACGCCAAAGAAAGTCCCATCCGGACACGGGACGAAGTCTTCATTCTTGTATCTTCATAGTCCGGGAGTCCGGCCAAAGGTCATAGTCCGGCCATCCAGACACCCCTAATCCAGGACTCCCTCAGTAGCCCCTGAACCAGGCTTCAATGACGACGAGTCCAGCACGCAAATTGTCTTGGGCATTGCAAGGCGGGTTTCTCCTCCGAATACTTCATAGAAGATGTTGAACACAAGGATAGTGTCCGGCTCTGCAAAATAAGTTCCACATACCACCGTAGAGAGAATAATATTTGCACAAATCCAATCTGCTGACGTATTCCGCAGCGTGACATCACACCGCGGCCAGGCCTTTATTCGAATCATTTTACTGTTCCACCTCAGCGCGTTTAGCGAGGCGGTTTCCTTGGCACGTCTTGTCAAAGCAGAAATCGTGTCCCCTTATTCCGGGATTCTCATCAATACGGGCGTGGGTAACCCAACCGCGCCATTAACCGCGGTGCTTGGGAGATAAGCAAATTTTATTAGGCCGGTGGGGGCTCGTAGTTTCGGCCGCCCATATAAGGGGATAAGGATCTACCCTTTCCATTTACGCCTTCTTCCTCCTTTGCTTATCCGTCCCTGCGCACTCGAGCTCCAATGCCCAAGTCCGCACTTCCCACCTCGACCTTATCCAATCATGTCCGAAGCGGGAGGTAGATGGATGGTCTCCTCCGTCATGGAGGGCCAAATCAAAAAGTTGAGGAAGGCGGGATACTTGTCTGACGACATCGCGCACCGGCTTCCAGATGAGGG
>NW_025225520.1:24006-25792 GCF_018294505.1 Triticum aestivum
GATCGAGATGCCATAAACTATAGGGATACAAAAGTAGTGATCCGAAGAAACATAGACAGATTGAATGCATAAGATTATCGAAGTTCATAAAGCCATCTCCTACAAGCAAATTCGAAAGCATCTAACTAGACCATCACTCCAATCGACTCGGTCTGCTGCTTGGTACATCATTTATGCAACCCTATTTTTCAGGACGGTCAGATCACACCTGATGGTGAAGCAGTCGTCGTCCTGCAGCATGCACTTCTCAATAGTCAGCGGATCTTCCCAACCACGAAAAGTCCCAGCACCATCCTTGAACAGAATAGCTCGTGTTGCCGCCACAGGCTCCGTGCCTTTGTACGCCTTGCCATCGTTCCCCAGAAAACTAAGCGTGAACTTCACCTTGACGCCCGGTTGCTCCACCCTTTCTTTGAGAGACAGTTGGGCGAACGCGTGGCCAACGTACGTGTCAGGGTAGAAATCGATGCACCAGTTATAGCCACCGACACTGAACGTCTTCGAGCTTACATGGTTGAGGGCGCCTGTGCCGTTGTGCTACGAGTAGTTTGTCACCTTGAAATTGTGTGCACCGGTGGCGGCCTCCGTCAGGCACATCGACCACCCCTCTCCCCAGAAAGAGATGATGTTTCCCATGGCAAAGTCGGCGGACGACAAGGAAAAGGGGTGAGCGGCAGCCACGGGGCGGTTCGACGAACGGGATGGAAGGGAGCGCTGACAGTGCAGGGGAGGGAGTGGCCCTGGCACGGCCATCACGGTCGGCAAGCGTGGCATGTGCCAAGCAGAGCGGGGACGGGGGCCAGCGGAGGGAAAGGTCCCCGGGGCGGCACGGCCGTCGCAGTCGGCGATGGCGGCCCGCGCCCGATGGAGCGAGGACGGAGGGTTAGGGGAGGGAGCGCCCCCCCAGAGCACCGCGGTCAGAGAGGGCGGGCTGCGCCCGGCGGTGTGAGGACAAGGTCGAGGGTGACGATGAGACGAGGTCAGATGGGGACGGGGATGGGTGGCAGCGGAGGTGGTCGACACGGACGGTGATGGCATTGCAGACGTCGAGGAGAGTGATGCCGGCGTCCAAGTGCGTGGCGACAACGTCGTTCCTGTGCGCGGAGCCGACGGCGAACGACGACGAAAGTTTCAAATAGAGGGAACGAAACTTTATCCGATAACCTGAATGGAATCAGAACATCGAGGTGCATATTTTTCGTGTACAGCTTATGGCGAATCGAAGCACGGTTGTGTAGATTGGATGAACGAGATTAAAGAGATGCTTAGAAGAAAAATATGTGATAGCCATGAAGTGCATCGAGCGGGCCTGCCTCGCTGGAAACGACCGATTTGCTTAGAAGAAAAAATGCGCTTTGTTATAATATGCAAGAATAAACATATAATAGTGAAATTTTTCGCAAAAAAAAATTATATAAAGAAAGAATGAATTAGTGGCATTGGTATTTGATCCATGATATCTCTACTTCTCCGGATCAAAATAATGAATTAGTGGTATTGGTATTAACACTAGTGCAGAACCGGGCTTTAGCACCGGTTCGTAAAGGTCTTTAGTGCCGGTTCTACAACCGGCACTAAAGAGTGGAGACTAAAGCCCCCCCCCCTTACTACCGGTTCGGCACAAACCGGCGCTAAAGTGTCACCATGTGGCACGAGTCAGGCCTGGGTGCTGGTAGACCATTAGTACCGGTTGTAACACCAACCGGTACTAAATGTTTGGGGGGGTTTGATTTTATTTTTTATTTTTCATTAATTTTGTATTTTCCATTTAATTCTTTTTTGTTTG
>NW_025225521.1:0-4806 GCF_018294505.1 Triticum aestivum
AGTGTGAGAGAGAGGTAGTTCTAGGGCTGCGCCAACATCCTTGTCCTTCAACATCTTTCCAAAATCTTCGTGTAGATTTGACGGTGGGGTTGGGATGGCGAAGGTGTGAACCTCTCCGGTGCGATGCTTCCTCATGACAGTCAAAACACACCTACTCGTCACACAGTCGTTGTTGCGGGATACCAACCGTTGCAGCTTGGACTTCGCAAATCGTCACTAGCCTCTCCAGTCCATATCGATCTCCGACAACAAACAAATGCCACAATACCCTGTTTTTTTCAAAATCGCTACCATATGGGAGTGTATCGGCGTACATGAAATGAAGAAGTGCCTCAAAGATGCCGGACGTCATGTCATGAACGTTGACGGGTTTTGTAGGGTCCTCCTTTGTCATCAGGTCCAAAAGCTTTGCCCTGAAGGCCGACGACCGTGCCGCCATAACGTGACTATGAGCACGGAATGATTTGTCACCTACGATGAAGGTGACATTTGCGCCGTCCTCGTCCTTCAACATCCTTCCAAAATCTTTGTGCAGATTTGACGGCGGGGTTGGGATGGTGAAGGCGCACACCTCTTGGGTGCGATTATAATAGTCCATAAAGCCATGTTCTACAAGCAAATTGATAAGCAACTAACTAGACCATCACTCCAGTCGACTCGGTCTGCTGCTGGGCACATCATTTATGCAACACTTGTTTTCAAGACGGTTAGATCACACCTGATGGTGAAGCAGCCGTCGTCCTGCAACTTGCACTTCTCAGTAATCAGTGGATCTTCCCAACCAAGAAGAATCCCAATACCATCCTTGAACAGAATAGCTCGTGTTGCCGCCACAGGCTCCATGCCTTTGTACACCTTGCCATCGTTCCCCAGAAAACTAAGCATGAACTTCACCTTCACGCCCGGTTGCTCCACCCTTCTTTTAAGAGACAGTTGGGCGAACGCGTGGCCAACATACGTGTCAGGGTAGAAATCGATGCACCAGTTATAGCCACCGACGCTGAACGTCTTCGAGCTTACATGGTTGAGGGCGCCGATTCCGTCGAGCTGCGAGTAGTTTGTCACCTTGAAATTGTGTGCACCGGTGGCGGCCTCCGTCAGGCACGTCGACCACCCCTCTCCCGAGAAAGAGATGATGTTTCCCATGGAAAAGTCGGCGGACGACAAGGGCAACAGGTGAGCGGGTCTCGTTTACGTATGTATACGTATATAGAAAGCTTGAAAGAAACCTTGCACTCCCATATATGTAAGCTATTTTCTCAAGGAGAACCAATTAATATACTACTAGGATACCAAGTTTTTTTTTGAGGCAACCTCGCAAAGCTTTATTACGTCGTCACAATGTTTTCAGGGACGAAAGGAATGCCTACTCGCTGGCCTAACCAAACATGGCGGCCAACGTTAAGAGTTAAAGCATGCTTTGCTAAGTTATGAGCATCGAAATTTGAGCTCCTAGACTGATGGACTATATTACATGAAATGAAAGAGGATACCTACAACTCAATTTCTCTAACCACCGGTCCGTATGCCGCAGTACTTCTCCTGCCAATCTCACTAGCGACAACCTTGCAATCTGTAGCAACATGTGCCTTTGTGATGCTTAGATCAGCTGCTAGATCAAGGCCTTTCCGTACTGCCATTGCTTCTAACGTCGTGGGATCTTTGATATGTTTGAATATGATCGCTCACGCTCCCAGGAAATTGCCGACGTGGTCTCTGCATATAGCCGACACAGCTCCAAACCGGCTGCGATTGCCCACAGCTGCATCCACGTCCACCTTCGCAAAACCATCAGGAGGAGCAATCCAAGCTGGGTGACGAACGGATCCACCTCCTGTCCCTGCTCTCGTTGTGGATATTACCTGGAAATCAGATATATACGAGCCTATGAAATCATGCGTCGCCTGGGGTGGTTTAAAAAGGCCTTCATACAATGCTTTCCTCCTTGCTCCCCACACGGCCCAAAGTGAAACTGAAAACCTGACAAAATCTTCAGATTTCAGAGCTCTCATCATTGCAAATAACCACATCTTTGGGCACTCTTGTTGTTGAGAGCTCAGCTCGTCCACGATGACCTCAGAGGAAAGTGCCCAAGTGAAGCGTGCCATGTGACAATTCAGCAGCGCATGTCTCCAGGAGTCCGGCACCCCACACAGCCTGCACGCCCTGTTGTCGCCATATTCCTCCTGTGTAACACATCACTCGATGGTATTGAGCGTCGAGCAAGTCGCCACAGAAAAACCTTGATTTTGCTTGGTACATCTACCTTCCAGATGGCTCTCCATTCACTGCTGTCCCCCTCGCTTGAAGATGGTTCCTCTCGCTCTTCCAGCCAGCCCTCTCTATCATATTTGGTCCGAACCAACATGCGGTAGGCCGACCCGACAGAAAAGTTTCCACGAGATTCTTTGCCCCAATACCAGAAGTCAGCTATCCTTCTTGTACAGAGAGGAATCTTCAAAATTGCTTCCGCATCAAATGTAGTGAAAACTGTTCGGATCAAGTCCTCTCTCCAAGAAGCCGTGGTTGTGTCAATGAGATCGGCAACCATCAGTGGTGGGGCTGCAACCAATGAAGCAATCGGTCTCTTGTAACTATCTCGTGGGATCCAGTTATGGTCCCATATCCTTGTAGAGGCTCCATCACCAACTCTTCTGACCACACCCGCGAGCTAGGAGAATCGTCTCGCGAGCTAGGTACGTACGTACGTGCTGCCTTCGGGCTTCCGGTATCACGTGTACACCTAGTTAGGGCTTCGGCCGGGGTGCAAAACAGTGAAGTCTGGGCGATCTTAGGCTATCAAACAAGTAAGCTCTATTTGACACGAATAAGAGGACGGGCTTTAGAGTTGGCTCACATTTAACTGTAATGGCGTTGAGTGGATTTCGGGCCAATAAAAAATAGCATGTTCACTTTCGAAAAATGACTTGACCTACTCATGCTCAAGTTAAAAGGTTATAATTTATGTAAACGGAATAGGCTGTGTGTTCTAGGCATATACAAGCTTGATACAATAAAATTATGGAAATGATAGTTGAATCAATATATTGCAATTCGCAAAAGAAAAACATCAATATATTGCAAATCATAGGTCTTGTATGTTCTGCTATACATAAATTATGCTATGTCGACCAAAATCAAGCGAGCTAACATTGGTGCAAACTCGGGTTCATTTTCAGTTGAGCTGCAAATTATATAGACTCATGCTCTACAAATTTATTTTGGAGTAAATCTCCGGTGTAGCTAGAAGATGAGTCGCTGTGAGTGGCTTCGACTCGAGCTCTTTTGGCATCCCTACCACCACTAGCGACGGTGATGTTGTTTATGATGTCCCCTACAACTGAAGGGCAGCTGGATATGAGATGCTTGAATCCATCGGTCTGCTGGATGTCACTGAGCACACCATGAGAGGACAGGAATCCAAGGCATGCATGCTTGAGTTGCACGCACTCGTGCTGCTCCGCTAAGGCAAGTGTGGTGGCAACTGTGTGCACGTCATGCTCTCGCATAGCATTTGTTCACACATTGCCGTGAGCCTATCCAGGCCATACCGATCCGCGGCAACGAACAAGTGTTGCAATGGCGCATTCTTGTCTACACCACTGTCATGTGGGAAGGTATCCGTGTAGATGAAGTGGAGGAGTGCCTGGAAGATGGTGGGCTCCATGTCGTCGACCTTGATGTGTCGAGTAGCGTTCTCCTCCATTCCGCTAAAGAGCTCCGCCTTGAACACTAGTGATCGTGCAGCCAACATGCATCTATGAGCGTGGAACAATTGGCCGCCCATGTCACCTCCGTGCCTTCCCCGCCCTCCAGCATGTCTACCAGGTGGTCGCGGAGGTCCGACCGGGGGATGACGACGAAGCTTCGGTCCTCCGTGTGTTGCGTGATGACGGTCAAGACGCACCTGATTGTGAAGCAGTCATCGACGATATGCTTCTTAGAGAAGAACCTACTATAGCCATAATAACAACCCGTCGACGCAAAGATATGTCTTAAGGCGCTTCTTCGTATGGTTGCATTCCGGTCCCTATCCAATAAACTCAAAGTGTACTTGGCTCTTACGCCCGGCCATGGTTCTCCTCGACATAGACACAAGAAGGCCGAGGTGTAGAAAGCATCCTCCTCTGTATGTCCGTTAGGGTAGAACCTGATACACCAGTCGTAACCACCGGCGGTGAACCTTCTCGAGCAAATGTAGTCGCCGGGATGAAAGCCGTCGAGCAGCGAGTAACTAGTGATCTCGAAGTTGTGCGCCACGGTGACGGTGTTCGCCAGGGATCTCGACGACGACGACGTCTCCACTGGGTGCTCATCGTAGTTAGCCGGCGAGGCCGAGCTGCTAGACATGTCGAATCAAGGGAACCCGCGGTGACAAATTAAAGGTGGAGAATCAAGGGCGACGCCTCACGATCGATCGAACTCAGGGTCGTCGTTGGCGTCGGATGTGTGAGATTTGGACATTGCGTGCACGCCTTGCCGTCTTTATATGGATACACACGTCGGTTGTATTGTACCCAAACTGATATAAGGAATCCGATAGCTGCTGGGATACCGATCGAACAGGAACCCGAAACAGAGCGCTTTTCTATACGTCGTCCTTTTGTTTTCTTCCTGCCTTCCGGCCGGCCGGTGCCGCGTGCACGGATGCCGCTTCTCTTCAAACGCACGTGCACGCATGCAACGTCGTGACCGCCGGGACTAGCTACCTCGACTCGGACGCACCTGGTTGACTGCGTCTCCTCCTGGCGCTAGCTAAGATGTTCCAAAAACGGTCGTGCCGCGTTCCAAAAAACAGAACGTATT
>NW_025225522.1:0-3346 GCF_018294505.1 Triticum aestivum
ATATGCTTCTTAGAGAAGAACCTACTATAGCCATAATAACAACCCGTCGACGCAAAGATATGTCTTAAGGCGCTTCTTCGTATGGTTGCATTCCGGTCCCTATCCAATAAACTCAAAGTGTACTTGGCTCTTACGCCCGGCCATGGTTCTCCTCGACATAGACACAAGAAGGCCGAGGTGTAGAAAGCATCCTCCTCTGTATGTCCGTTAGGGTAGAACCTGATACACCAGTCGTAACCACCGGCGGTGAACCTTCTCGAGCAAATGTAGTCGCCGGGATGAAAGCCGTCGAGCAGCGAGTAACTAGTGATCTCGAAGTTGTGCGCCACGGTGACGGTGTTCGCCAGGGATCTCGACGACGACGACGTCTCCACTGGGTGCTCATCGTAGTTAGCCGGCGAGGCCGAGCTGCTAGACATGTCGAATCAAGGGAACCCGCGGTGACAAATTAAAGGTGGAGAATCAAGGGCGACGCCTCACGATCGATCGAACTCAGGGTCGTCGTTGGCGTCGGATGTGTGAGATTTGGACATTGCGTGCACGCCTTGCCGTCTTTATATGGATACACACGTCGGTTGTATTGTACCCAAACTGATATAAGGAATCCGATAGCTGCTGGGATACCGATCGAACAGGAACCCGAAACAGAGCGCTTTTCTATACGTCGTCCTTTTGTTTTCTTCCTGCCTTCCGGCCGGCCGGTGCCGCGTGCACGGATGCCGCTTCTCTTCAAACGCACGTGCACGCATGCAACGTCGTGACCGCCGGGACTAGCTACCTCGACTCGGACGCACCTGGTTGACTGCGTCTCCTCCTGGCGCTAGCTAAGATGTTCCAAAAACGGTCGTGCCGCGTTCCAAAAAACAGAACGTATTTTTGACCTCAATTATATATAAATCAAATACTAGCACATATAATTCCTCCCAAATTACTAAACTCACAAATTAATCACTATACAAAGCATTGCAAGAGCTAATCTAGCAATGAGAGATGAAAGGACAAAGTTGTTAACCTTTGTGATCATTTGAATGGATGGGGGCCTTCAAATCTTGACGAATTTTGGGCAAAATATGTGATGAGCTCGAGGAAGAGAGGGGAAGAACAGAGAAAGCTCGGGTGGACGAAGGGTTTATGTAGTACGACCTTTAGTACCGGTTCGTAACACAAACCGGTACTAAAGGTGCTGGAGGGACCCCAGACTGACAACATCCTGCCACCACTCACTTTAGTACCGGTTCGTGGCATGAACCGGTGCTAAAGGTTCGCCATGAACCAGTACTAATGAGAGCGGCCGGCTAGCCGTTGGAACCAGCATTAATGGACACATTAGTGCCGGCTCAAAATCAAACCGACACTAATGTGCTTAACATTTGACCCTTTTTCTACTAGTGTAACCGTTTAAGAAAAAAGAAAAGTAAAAAAACAATAATGATAACATTTGCACACAGTTTGAATAGAAATTGCACTTTTTTATAATATGCAAAAATAAGCACAAACAGTGGAATTTCACAAAAAAAATCTAGGTAGGAATGACTTAGAGGTATTGGTATTACACTTGAAGAATAAAGAAAATGAAATAAAAACTTAAACAAAATTAAAATAGTGAAGTTTTCTAAGAAACAATGAATTAGTGTCATTGGTTTCCCATTATAGAAGAAAGGAACAGAAAATAAAAAAATAATGAATTATTTTGCAAACTATTTGCATAGAAGTTGCGCATTTTTAGTGTACATATAATCATGAAATTTGGGCACATATTATATCGTATTTTATATATATAATTACACTTAGCCCAAAACCCACAAAAACAAAAATAACCAATAAAGGAAAGAAAATGGGGAAAAGAAAAACCCATAGAAACAGAAAACAGAAGTAAATCAAAAAATATCCACAAAATAGAAATAAAACCAACTAACAAAGAGAATCAGAAAAACAAAAGAAAAGGCACATAAAAATAAAAAAGTATTAAAAATCAAGAAAGAGAGAGGAGGGTTGTAATGCACAGTTAATGGGCTTCGGCCCAGAAAAGAAATCGACTGACCCAAATAAGGGGTCAGTAAAAAAAAAGATGCCCACACAACAGACAACACAGGTCAGGAAAAAAAACGCAGCATGAATCTTACAGAAATATCCAATGGCCACAAATTCGACTGACCCAAAATTCATTTTTCAGCTGACTGAAAAGTAGCTAAATTGTTTAAGATTTGCCTTAAGTCAATTTTTGTAAAGTTTGATCAAATTTATACTAAAAATATCAACGTCTACAATACTATAAAGATCCACAATATGAATTGCATGATGCACCTAATGATATTGAATTGATATTGTGAATGTTGATATTCTCTCCTCCAGCCCTTAGGTCTCGCGTAGGGGAAATAAGGCAGGTCTTGTGCGGGGCCGTCACTCCAGTCATTTTCTTTTGCGGGAGTAGATCAATTCGATCAAAAACAGAGTGTCCCAAGGTCATTTTACCCTTGCTTCCAAGTGATGTTATTCTCGGTGTCGCCCTCAAGGTGAATGGCATGAGAATTACTCTGCCACTTTCGCATAAAAAGCTCAATTCGCCAACACAATCGGCTCATCCATGAGCTATGCCGTCTGGAAGGTTTTGGCACCTCCCAAAGTCAATTACTTGTCTTGCAATTCAAAATCGGATTTGGACTAAGGACAGACTCAAGAAGTGTGGATGGCCAAATTATGGGTTTTTCCCTCTATGTAAGCAAATCGAGGAATTGTCTGACCACCTCTTCTTCAAGTGTCGGTTCACCATGAGACTATGGGGCATGATGAAGGCTTGGCTCAACCTCAGACAACATTGACGCTTCTGTTGGATAGGTGAGCGTTCCATGAAGGATTGGTAGATCAATATGTCTGAGACAAATACGACAAACAGGAAGGCGGTGGCGTCCCTCACCGTGCTTACTTGCTGGACAATTTAGTGTGAGAGAAATGCTAGGGTGTTCTGTGGCAAATCCACACTAGCAACCATTATTCTATCCAACATAAAAAACAACGCTAAACTTTAGTTATCGCCATAGTTTAAAAAACCGACCGGACCGGTGGTCGAACCGGAAAAAACGGGAACCGGCGGCCTCAACGGTTTTTAAGCTAATAAGACCTTTCTGCAATCAGACCAGAGAAAACCGATCAAACCGGATGGTTTTTTGGAAAACCGATGAAAAACCAGATGAACCGAGAAAATATTTTAATAGAAATTTGGAGAAGTGAAATTTGATCCCAGGTCATGTGAGCAGTACTAGGGACCTGCCCCCGGCCCAATAACCAACTCAGCTATGCTATTTTGTTATCAACTACATGAAAATAATTTTATTTGACCATTGTTTCA
>NW_025225523.1:0-4496 GCF_018294505.1 Triticum aestivum
GCTCGACGGAAAATGTGTTCTGGTCTCAATATGATGAGGCCGGACAGCCGGTGCCCCTGAGCGACCAACTGAAGCAGCTGGTCGAGCTCCACAAGGTGGCCGAACAGGCCATGAAGGGCCTCATAGTTCGGCTGTGGCCTAGAGAAGCCATGCCTGGGAGTTACTTCGGTCTGGTGCGGCGGCTGATGGACGCTTGTCCGTGGATTGAAGTCATCAAGCGCTCTGTCTGTATTGAAGGTGCCCGTCGGGCCCTCGCCCGTGCTAAAGTGCACTGGGCAAGCTGGACGCTGAGAAGCTATTGATAGACGCGCCACCGCCGGGCAAGGAGTATCGCACGCCCGAGATGTATTATAAGGGCGTCCTGAAGGGTGCCCGCCTTATAGCGGGTGAATGCTCCAAAGATGTAATTTTTGAGTAGACTCGCATTTGTTATCCTGTACGCTGAAAACTTTGTTCATATGCGCTAAGCAACGCTTGTTAATTTAAAATATTACCTTGTGTGCGGCCGTTTATTAAATCTGAAAGATGCAAGTCGTCGGCTTCTACCCCCATGCCACGAGTGCTGGGGTGTTCGGGATAAAGCTGATCGCTCTTGTTCCCATTCTTGGGTCCATCTAGGGAGGCGCTCAGCACAACGAACAAGGCCATCGGACTTATAATGCTTTATCACTCTCACTTAGCCATAGAATTCTATAATTTTAAATTTCGGCGAAGCCCCTAGTATTCGGAAGACCGAGTTCGGGGCGCTATCCACGCCTAGGCCGGATAAATCCGGCTCCTCGCTCTAAGCGGCATAAGTCTTTAAGGACTCGAAAAACCTCGCGAACAGCGACCGGTCTCTCGCACTATCAAGACGGTCAGTTTTAGCTTTCTCTACTGAGGTGTTAACCCAGCTCAACTGGGGCACAATCGCAGTAGTTCTCCCAGCGCTACCTTAGCCAACATTGCAGAACGTAAGGTACCAAAACATGGGAGCCGGGCAAACCCAACTATTGACCCAAGACATGATTCGGAGCCGATGGATATAGTGCTATAAGTTTGGGGTGCCGCACTCATGGGAGTGTTCGGTCTTCACACACCATGTGATGGGGTGCTTAAGCCCCTGGTGTATTGGCCGTACCAAAGTGTACGGTTGCATAATGTCATGACTGAACATATTTGTATAAAATAAATGAATACAATAATAGATAAGAGCTATGTATTGTTTATTAAAAAGGCTGCTATGAAAGCAGAACGATACAAATAGTGCAATAAGCAAGAGATGGGATTATTTGGCATGTCCCCCTCCAGGGGCAAGCTGCGGGATTTTAAGTAAAAAAACAGGTATTTAGCTCGTTATAGAGACCACCTGGACATTCGACGCGGTTTGTTCTCTCCCTGGCTGTTGCATCGTGTGTTCGGCGAGTGTATAGCCGGACAGGCCTTCCGAATAGTTGGGTCCTGAAAGTATATATAAAAAAAGGCAGAATAGGGAGCCCCTAAGTGCGGTTGAGCCGCATTCTGGGCGTGTCGTAGTTGTGCCCCTCCCCTTATGCCCATGGTATTTTCAAAGCGTAATTATGTACGCGTGGTACCGATATCACCATCTGGCGAGGGCTGGGGTTGGGGCTGCACTGCTATGCTTGCTCGGAACGTGCCAGTCGGCTTGGTTATAGGTTACTTCAGGCACGCTTGACATTGTCCGGACGTTTAACACCCGGATTGTAGAGCTGCCTTAAGAGGCTGCTCTGTACTTCCACCGCCAGGGCCGCTGTGTGCTCCTCCATTCGGAGAGAGCGTTCGGTGTTTCCATTTACCGTAATGACTCCACGAGGACCTGGCATCTTGAGCTTGAGATATGCGTAGTGCGGCACCGCATTGAATTTTGCGAATGCGGTTCGTCCGAGCAGGGCATGATAGCCACTGCGGAATGGGACTATGTCGAAGATTAGCTCTTCGCTTCGGAAATTATCCGGGGATCCGAAGACCACTTCGAGTGTAACCGAGCCTGTACAGCTGGCTTCTACACCTGGTATGACGCCTTTAAAGGTTGTCTTTGTGGGTTTAATCCTTGACGGATCTATACCCATTTTTTGCACTGTATCCTGATAAAGTAGGTTCAGGCTGCTGCCGCCGTCCATGAGGACTCTAGTGAGGTGAAATCCGTCAATGATTGGGTGTAGGACCAATGCGGCGAATCCGCCATGACGGATGCTAGTGGGGTGGTCCCTTCGATCAAAAGTGATCGGGCAGGAGGACCATGGGTTGAACTTTGGGGCGACTGGCTCCAACGCATAGACGTCCTTGAGAGCACACTTCCGCTCCCTTTTGGGGATGTGGGTTGCGTATATCATGTTCACCGTCCGCACTTGCGGGGGGAATCCCTTATGTCCTCTGTTGTTCGGTGGCCGGGGATCCTCCTCATCATTGCTACGCAGCCCCTTGTCTCTGGTTTCGGCACTTAACTTGCCTGCCTACTTGAACACCCAACAATCCCTGTTGGTGTGGTTGGCTGGTTGTTCGGGGGTGCCGTGTATCTGGCACGAGCGATCGAGTATCCGGTCTAAACTGGATGGACCAGGAGGGTTTCTTTTGAATGGCTTCTTCCGCTGACTGGGTTTAGAGCCTTTGAATCCGGCATTAACTGTCGTATCCTCAGTATTGTCGCCGTTAATGCGACGATTGTGCTTGTTACGACGTGACCTGCCATTGTTGTCCTTGGTATCCGAATTGCCAGGGCTCTTGGTTATATTATTGCTACGAGCTAGCCAGCTGTCTTTGCCCGTGCAAAAGCGGGTCATGAGTGTCGTGAGGGCTGCCATAGATTTCGGCTTTTCCTGTCCTAGGTGTCGGGCAAGCCATGCGTCTCGGATGTTGTGCCTGAAGGCTGCAAGGGCCTCGGCGTCTGGACAGCCGACTATTCGATGTTTCTTGGTTAGGAACCGTGTCCAGAATTGTCTGGCCGATTCCTCTGGCTACTGGATTATGTGGCTTAGGTCATTGGCGTCTGGTGGCCACACATAATTGCCCTGGAAGTTGTCAAGGAATGCGGATTCCAGGTCCTCCCAGCAACTAATTGACTCTGCTGGCAGGCTGTTAAGCCAATGCCGAGCTGGTCCTTTAAGCTTGAGCGAGAGGTATTTGATGGCGTGTAGATCATCACCACGGGCCATGTGGATATGAAGGAGATAATCCTCGATCCATACCGCGGGATTAGTTGTGCCATCGTATGATTCGATGTTTACGGGTTTAAAACCCTCTGGGATTTGATGATCCATTACTTCGTCTGTGAAGCATAGTGGGTGTGCGGCGCCCCTGTACTGGGCTATATCGCGACATAGCTCGGATGAGCTTTGTCTGTTGTATTCGGCCTGGCCGTATTTATCATATACGGCGTGATGGTTATCGTCATGTGATGTAGGGCGCCCACGCGATCCGTAGATCAATCTTGTTTGCCTTGCCTTATCCTCCAATATGTCTCACAGGTCAGTTGCGTTCCCCCGTGCTCTGGTATTCTTGGAGTGGCGCCGGGGTGCGGCTTGTATTGAGGGCCGAAAGGCCTCTCTGTCGCGGCCACGGGGTGGCCGATCGGGCGCATCGTACGCTGGTGATGTAGGTTTAGTTGCTTCCTCCTCTAGTTGGGGTAGCAGCCTGCGCTTTGGGTAACTCTTGGAGGGGCGTTCGAGTTTATACTCTTCGGCCGCCAGGACTTCAGTCCATCTGTCGGCTAGCAAGTCTTGGTCAGCTCTAAGCTGCTGCTGTTTTTTCTTGAGGCTGCTCACCGTGGCCATCAGCCTGTGTTTGAAACGCTCTTGTTTGACGGGGTCCTCTGGCACGACGAATTCGTCGTCGTCGAGGCTTGCTTCATCTTCGGAGGGAGGCACATAATTGTCGTCCTCGACCTCTCTGTCCGCCGCTCTCTCATGAGGGTTGGCTCCTTCGTCCTCCTGCGCTGAATCCTGCTGGAGGGGGTTGTCTTCGGCACTGTCCAGGGTGTTGATGTCTCCGGTGCCGGATTCGCCGTTCTTGCTTTGGCGGGATTTAGAGTGGCGCCGCTGATGTCGGCGCTTGGGTTGCTTCTTGGAGGGGTCGTCCTCTGCTTTTTCATCGCCATCCCCTACTTTGGGGGTGTCCACCATGTATATGTCATATGACAAGGTGGCCTTCCAGCGCCCTATAGGTGTTGGTCTTGGTCGTCTCCTTCATCGGCGTCCATACCGTCCATGTCTTCGGAGTCGAAGTCGAGCATGTCGGTTAGATCGTCGACAGCGGCTACAAAGTGGGTGGTGGGTGGGTTTCGAATTTCTTCGTCGTCCGCATCCCAACCATGCTGGCCATAGTTCGGCCAGGACTCTCCTGACAAAGAGAGAGACTTTAGTGAATTCAGGATATCGCCAAAGGGCGAGTGCTGAAAGACGTCCGCGGCGGTGAACTCCATGATCGGAGCCCAATCGGGTTCGATCGGAAGGGGTGTGGAAGATTCGGAGTCCAGAACGGAGTCCGGCACCTTGGAGTCA
>NW_025225524.1:0-2992 GCF_018294505.1 Triticum aestivum
CGGTCCGATGCGGCAGAACTCGACCAGGCGCGCCGTCAGTGGAGGCTGAAGTGGGACCTCCCGCACCCCGTAGTCATCGCGCCCGACCCATCCAGCCTCTGCATGACCACGAGGCCACGAGGGACCTGCTCGCTCCTTGCAGCAGGATGGGCACCATCTGTAGCAATGTCGTCGGCGCCGCGTGCACTGCAGGTCCGGCGTCGCCGCCTGTGAGATGAGGCAAAGTCGCGGCGGCAGATGGTCGTTGCGCGATGCAGAGGGGAAGATGGGCGTGGATGAAGAGGTCGCGGCGGCTACCAACGCGGTGGTTGCGGGATGCAGAGGGGAGGATGGCCATGGATGGCGTGGTTGCGGCGGCTGCCACCCTTTTCCTTGCTAAAGTGGAGGCGGCCATGGATGGGTAAGGTGGAGGACTGGTGGCGGTGGGTGGAGGATCTGGAAGGGGCGACCGAGATCCACTTCCTCCCAGTGGAAGAGAAGCGGGCATCTCGTGGTGGACAGAAGAAAACACAAGCAAGAGGGGAGGTTTCCTTGCCGTTGGATCTCAGGGGAATAGACGGTTTGGACCTGCGATCTGTGGGATGCTTAGATCAACCAATCACAATGCAGCTTTGCCCTCACGCTGGATCGCCACTTCGGCTGGAAACTCTAGTGGGCCTCTGTTGATAGTGAGGCCGGCCACAAATTCATTTTTTCAGTTATTCAAATAACCAAATAAGGCATCCTTCTAGAGTAACTTTGAAAACCTAAAAAAAAGAGTAACTTTGAAAAAGAATTATCATATACTCCCTCCGTCCCGTAATATAAGAGCGTTTTTTTACATTAGTGTAGTGTCAAAAATGCTCTTTCATTACGGGGCGAAGGAAGTATATCACAATAAAATTTTAATATTCTACATGCAAGTTGTTTTGTGGGATATTCCATAAAATTGATTTCCGCGTGTCCGCTGAAACCAATTCCAGTTTGACCTACATATATATCAAGTAAGGTCGAAAACATTGCCGGTCGTTTCCTCTAGAAATGATATATTCTCACCGGTGTATCTTTGAGTGTAGAAAAAGCTTCATTGTCAAACGAGGTACCAACTAGAACTTTGCCATCAAACCCAAATCGTTCCTCGTCGAAACCATGGTTTTTCATCTAAGATGTTCCGGCTTTCATGCAGTGTATGTCATAAATTTTGTGAAACCTTTTCAACATTTTACTACAACCTCTGGAGGTTATATAATATGAGAGAACCATGCCAATATTTTTCAGACTTCATTTGTATTTTCCAGAATTACAAAACAATAAACACCATCTTCAGGGTTAAGACTTGGCACCCTTGTGTTTGGAATTTCTTCATTTTCCTGGATAGGGCCAAAACATAAACTCAAGAACACAAATATGAGTTCTCAAATAATTGGTACCAACTTTTTCATTCAAATGTAGTTCAAAATTGTATTATATTCATTAAATTCCTAGAAATGCACTAAATGACTTACATATAGCACACAGACGCCAAAACAAATGCTCATTTTTGACATGGATCGTGTAATGGTGTATGTTGAGTGTAGAAAAAAAATTCAAGGCCAACTGATGAAGCAGCGGTCGCTTTGCCTCCAAACCTCACCTGTTATCTCTTGGAACCTAAATTCTTTTCCGGAGCTGGTCCGCTTTCTAAGCACCATAAGTCACAATTTTTGTGACCTCTCAAATTTCACAAGAACCTCCAAGTGTCATTGAGGGCACCATGCCAAGTTTCATGTTTTTCCGGACTTTGTTAGCATTTTTTAGAATTAAATAACCAATGCACTCCATTTTCTTTGGTAAGGATAATAACATATATAAATAACATTCGAGACGTATCGAAATGCTAAGCAACTAGTTTGGGACATGTGAGGTCGAGGGCCCGAGTCTGGGTGGTAGCCTTTTTATCAGTTCAACATGAGTTGGACCACAACATTTAACTAAGACACCAAAAAAAGTGTTTGTGCATTTGAAAAAAGCATTCAAAATGATTTTGGAAAAATCTCTTGTATTAAAAAATTAAGGATGTATTTTTGAAAAACAATCATGCTTTGAAATAATTGACGACGTGTATTTTAAAAAATGTTCAACATGCGTGTAGAAAATGTTCAGATATTCTTAATAAATTTCTAAAATTTATTATAATTAAAAAATGCATGCTGTTATTGTTAGTAATTGTATGTTTTTCAAGAATACATGAATATACACAATAATTGTGGGTGCTTGTGGTCATGAGTGAAGGTACGTACTTTAAAAAATCACATAGTTTTTTTTAACAGTTCTGTTTACCTCTTCAAGTTAACTATATAATGAAATGTAATAAAGATTCAAATACACAATAAACACATTAATTGTGTACTAGTAATTATTTTGGACTTTTTTTACATTTATTTTTCAATGGGAAAAGTAAAAACGAATTTGAAAACTAAATATATGAAAACCAGGCAAAAAATATAACCATTTTATAAAAACACGTTGAACATGTTGTCATTTTTTTAATAGTTTGCAGTTTAGAAATACAATCATGATACACAATAATTGTGTGTGCTTGTGGTATGGAATGAATATATATAATCGACGTTACATTTCCTTTTTTTAAATCGACACAAATTTCAAAAAAGTTCATGTTTACCTCTTCAAGCTAAAATATAATGAGATTGAATAAACTATACAACAATTTTATTTGTTAAAAAGTAAATGTAAAAATAAAGATGAACTAGATAAAGTAAACTAAAATAAAAAACCAAGTAGAATATGCATTAAGAAAATCCTTAGAAGATACAATATGTATAAAAAAAGTAACATGCAGTACTGGCCAGCCCACGTGCTTGTGAGCGAGCGATATGTAGTCTTAAAAAAGGTACGTGCATTACCGCTAGTTGGTTTGTTAGCTTGCACGACTCTAACATAACATGTATTGTCCCTCAAAAAAATATAACATGTATTTAAAAAAAATAACATGTACTTCCCCTGTTCCTATGGA
>NW_025225525.1:0-2107 GCF_018294505.1 Triticum aestivum
CTGCTTTTTTATTTATTTAATGATAATGAAAGAGAGGCTGTCCTCTCCGATTTTCATATAAAGAAACCATCTAGTCTTTTACAAACTGCAAACTACTACGACTAAAGTTCTAATACTACCCATAGTGGGAGTAACGTAAAGAGTAACATAGATAACACCTAAGCAAAAAATAATGCGACAGCTAATTAAAGAGAGATAAATTGAGTAACATAACTAGTTACTCATATTATGAGTAACATCACACATATGAAGACAAGATGAGTCTACAACTTAATAAATGAAATATTACATGACACCACCTTACTCCCCACAATAGAGGTAGTAACATAGACTAGTAACGTATGCATGTCACTAGTCCAAATTACTCCCCACTATGGTAGTCTAAACAAAACTCAACAGGCTTACGTAGCTGGGATTCGAAAAACCTATCAGCGCAAACCTAACCATGCAAGATCACAAAAAGGAGGCAAGCCCATTGGCTAGAACATCAAAATACTTCTTGCTTGCATACTCTTTGGTGATGTTGCCTGGAAAGCTGAAGTTATTTTTTTCTTCCTGTTTTCGTTCCACCGGTAGTCTGTTTGAGCAAAGTATACATGTTAATAGGGACTAATGAGAATACTTTGTTTTAATTATGTCCCCCTAATAAGAATTCCTTCAGAAATTTGTGTTGGGCTTGGGGAGCCATTGCCCCCTCAGATATACACATAGCTCCGCCATTGCTCTAATAGGTGGACTAGCCATTGCGGATCAGCTGCTTTTTTATTTATTTAATGATAATGAAAGAGAGGCTGTCCTCTCCGGTTTTCATATAAAGAAATCATCTAGTCTTTTACAAACTGCAAACTACTACGACTAAAGTTCTAATACTACCCATAGTGGGAGTAACGTAAAGAGTAACATAGATAACACCTAAGCAAAAAATAATGCGACAACTAATGAAAGAGAGATAAATTGAGTAACATAACTAGTTACTCATATTATGAGTAATATCACAGATATGAAGACAAGATGAGTCTACAACCTAATAAATGAAATATTGCATGACACCACCTTACTCCCCACAATAGAGGTAGTAACATAGACTAGTAACGTATGCATGTCACTAGTCTAAATTACTCCCCACTATAGTAGTCTAAAGAAAACTCAACAGGCGTACGTAGCTGAGATTCGAAAAACCTATCAGCGCAAACCTGACCATGCAAGATCACAAAAAGGAGGCAAGCCCATTGGCTAGAACATCAAAAGACTTCAAACCACAACTAACAAAGTGACCAAACCAATATTCAAGTTCAGATCAAACAGACTACCGGTGGAACGAAAACAGGAATAAAAAAAGAACTTCAGCTTTCCAGGCAACATCACCGAAGCGTATGCAAGCAAGAAGTCTTCCATGTCTTGATTTATCATCTTCAACCATCGGCAATTCGCAACACCTCTGGTCTCCATCCCTGGGACCAACATATTGTTTGTTGTGTATATACCACGTTGGGTATTTCATCAAGTTTCACATACATATCGCGGACGACATAGATAGGAGGTTTTTTGTGTGCTATGGTGCTTCCGTGTTCCACAATGGCAAGGCTACATGCATCGATGTGTTACTTGTTGAAATATACTTTTGTATTTGATCCATCGGAAGTAAATTATCTCAAAGAAAGAAGATAACTCAACCAAAAATTAACACTTGCATATGTGACAATGTTGGTCATGGATATCTGTTCGTTTTCATCCCTTATTAACGGGTTGACTCAGTTTATAAAGAAAGACGTTACCAAATCAGGGGAGTCTTTTTTGTGATTCTCATATCGACCTTCCGTTTAGCTATTCCTTTAGAAAATAATACAATTGTTTTCATTAAGTCGAGAAATAATACATGGATTGATTTTTTTCAAAAATAATACAATGTCGAGTACACTAAAGCCGATTGGATTCAGTCGGCTTTGCGTAAGCCGATTAGGCCCACTCGGCCACGCCGTGCCCGATAGGCATGCAGTCGGCCAGGGTGAAGCCGACTGGCCTGTTGGCCGTGCCGAAGTCGATGGGTGCATCGGCATGGCCTAGCCGACTACATGCCTATCGGGCACCACGTGGCCGAGTGGGCCTA
>NW_025225525.1:4480-7758 GCF_018294505.1 Triticum aestivum
CACCTGCTCCGCCTGGACCTGCCGTACAAGTTGTCGACAAACGCTACAAGGACATGATATGTTTCACTTGCAGAGGCCCTGGGCACTATGTTGGTAACTGCATACAGAAGAAGATTTGCTTCATCTGTGGATTGGAGGGACACAATGTCAACAACCGCGCAACTTGGGCACAACCACATCCTGTTGCGACTTTTTTTGGCAGCTCTTTTTTGGGTCTAGGATTTTATCATATTGATGCTCCTACGGTGCTAGAAGCTAACTGGTTAAATTTCAAAAACTGTGGTGATGTCTGGGTCATGAAAGGTGACATTAGTAAAGCAGATCTGATCAAGAACTTGTCTGGAATTTTTTGCAAAAACAAACAGTGGGCTTGGCAAGTTAGGACCCTGACGGAGAAGAAGTTTCTAGTGAGATTCCTGCCATGGAAGAACATGGATGAACTAATTGAGTTCCCTGCTTTTGATCTGCCTATTGATGGAGTGTCTATAACAGTCACTAGTAGAAAAGAGGGCTTTGGTCCAGGCCGATTTAGCCCATTAGTCCCGGTTCAATCCAGAACCGGGACTAATGGGGGCATTAGTCCCGGTTCGTGAGCCCAGGGGGCCGGCTGGGCCACGTGGGCCATTTGTCCCGGTTCGTCTGGATCTTTTAGTCCCGGTTGGTGCCACGAACCGGGACTAAAGGGTGCGATGCCCATTAGTACCGGTTCGTGGCACCAACCGGAACTAAAGGGTTAGACCTTTAGTCCCGGTTCGTGCCACGAACCGGTACTAATGGGGTTTGAGGCATTAGTACCGGTTCATGGCACGAACAGGTACTAAAGGTCCCATTTTTAAACTCTACCCCCCCCCCTCCGTGGATCGCCTTTTCAGTTTTCAAAAAGATAAAAGAAAATGATGAAAATTTCAAAAAAAATATAAGAAAATAAGTTTCCCATGTGATATGTGGTCTAGTTGTTGGGAAATTTTGCAAATGTGAATTTCGAATTTATTTGCAAAATCTCAATAGAATTTAGTAAAATGGGCATAACTTTTGCATACTAACTCGGATGAAAAAGTTATGAAACCAGCATGGGTATCATGGGAGATCATGACTAGGCCAAAATACATGGGAGGGTTGGGCTTCCGCAACCTTGAGATGTTTAACCTCGCTTTACTAGCCCGACGAGCGTGGAGAGTGCTGAATAATCCTAACTCTTTGAGCTCTTTGATTCTGAAAGCAACATATTTTCCCGAGACAGGAATATTGGAGGCCGAATTGGGTGCGCACCCTTCGCAGATATGGCGTGCTATAATTGATGGAAGGGACATAATGAAGCAAGGAATCATTAGGAGAATCTGGACGGGAGAGGATACGATGATCTGGGAACACAACTGGATTCCGAGGGATGCTATCCCTAGGCCCATAGTTTCTTTGGTTCACGATCCGCCTACCCGAGTGCATGAACTCATAGAACAAACAACATCCACGTGGAAAGAGGAACAGGTCCGATCTGTATTCATACCTATTGACGCCGAGGCCATACTCAAGATCCCATTATGCACAAGGAGAGTGGATGATTTTTGGGCATGGAGTAGAGAAAAGAGAGGTATGTTCACCGTCTGTTCGACATATCGCGTGAACCAGTGCACCAAGCTAAGCCGCGAGAATTGGCTATATGGTACCGAGGGTCCTTCCACCGTCGAGGAGAGTAGCAGCTGGACATCTCTCTGGAATACCCAGGTTCCAAACAAAATTTGTTTGTTCTTGTGGTGGCTGGCAAGGGAGTCTATACCCACATATGATATACTACACCACTGCAACATGGCTACCTCACCGGCGTGCCAGATGTGTGGGGCGGCGGACTCCTGGAGACACGCCTTGCTCGACTGTGCAATGTCGAGGAGTGTATGGGCCCTGGCACCGGAGCACTTGGTCGGCCAAATGAGTACCTGCGACCAGCAGCGAATCTAGAACGTAATTGTAGGGCAGGCTCAAACAAGCGAGGGGGCACTGAGATAGGCCAAAAAGCAGCCAATTTGTTGGGCTGGGCCCGTATCATGAGCAGCAAAGGCCTAATTTATCCAGTTGGAGGGCAGGCCTAAGCCTATTAAAGTATGTACTGTAGATTCGCCCCTGCCTGCGACAACCCAAGTGCTGAATCATGGTTGTTCACAGTGAAAGACACATTATCACATGAGGAGTTCACCAGACTTGGAGTCACTTTGTGGGAAATCTGGAGCTCGGGGAGGAAACTGATTCATGAAGGGCTGCACCAAACACCACATGCAACAAATGCTTTTGTGCTTTTGTGGCCTCTTTTATCAGCGATCTCCAGGTCCTAGTGAAACCACAAGGGGAGCCTAGGCTGGCTGAACCACGTCCGAACCAATGGGTACCACCAAAAGAAGGAACATGCAAGATCAATGTTGATGCTGCACTCATGACAACCAGAGCCGTAGGGTCGGTAGCAGCGTTGTGTAGGGATCGTCAGGGAGTTTTTTTGGGCGTGTCCACAATTACCTTTCATGGCATTGATGATGCTACGACGCTCGAAGCCTTGGCTGTTCAGGAATCATTACCCCTGGCAGATGATCTCTATGAAAACAGGATCTCAGTGGCCTCGGACTGCAAAGTGGTCATTGATGATATTGGACAGAGGAGTGCAACGGTTTATGGAGCTATCATTAGGGAGATTGTAGATAGTTCAAGAATTTTGTTAATTGCTTTTTTAGCCATGAGTTTAGGAGCTCGAATGTGGAGGCTCACAATCTAGCGAAGCATGTTCTCTCACTTGGTGTTGGCCGCTGTGTGTGGTTAGACAACCCAGATGATCTATCTTTCGTCCCTGTAAACATTGTGACGAGTTAAATAAAAGCTTTCCGAGATTGTCTAGAAGAAACCTACCATTGCCAAGGAAAAAAAGGAGAGTTCGCACGGCTAGCGGTGGTTCCAAGCAAGTTCGGCCGATCTCGCCGCGTGAATTTCGCTTCGTCCTGGGCACCCCAAGGTCGACGAACACCACCCAACCTCTATAATTGATCTTGGTTTACCCAGCGATGACCCTCACCCTCCCATTACGTCTGCATGCAGTGACGGCACACCTGCTGGAAGAGAAAAATAAAAGGAAACCGGGGACAACTCGGCAGATTTGCAATTGTCAGGGACGTGTAGCGTAGCTCGCGATGCGACGGGTGATCTTATCTTTGCTGCGGCCGGACACATGCATTGAACGTCGCTTCATCACACATAAACTCTTGCTCTAGTACAGTGGCGGAGCTTGAATGCAATGACAGGGG